>NC_072733.1:178451055-178653601 GCF_026930045.1 Uloborus diversus | reverse complement strand
ACGTCCGTATGTACGTATGTATGTGCGTATGTGTGTATGTATCTCGCATAACTAAAAAACGGTATGTCCTAGAAAGTTGAAACTTAGTACGTAGACTCCTAGCGGGGTCTAGTTGTGCACCTTTCCTTTTGGTTGCATTCGGATGTTCCTAAGGGGGTCTTTTGTCCCTTTTTGGGGGGAAATCATTGTTAATTTCGATGTAAACTCAAGTGGTGTTATAATTTGGCAGACACTTGGCGATATATCGCCAGTCTTTTGGTCGCCAAGTTTTGTCGCCAACTTGGCGACAAATTTGGCAATTTTTTTTTTTTAAATCTGGTTTTGATTTGGCCACTGTTGGTGATATTTAGAGAGTAAGCTATTGAATCACATTAAAATTGCCAATAATGGGAAAATGACATTAAATTGGAGTAAAAGGAAGTCATGTGATGCACACATCAGCTCGCTTTTTTTTTTCTTTTTTTTTTTTTAATGGCAACGAAAAATACCCGAACGTATATTTATGAGGAATTTGTATGATTGGGAAGTTTCAAATCCAATTCAGCCCACTGATCTGATATACCCCATTTTAAGGGTATTCATATTAAAATGGTTATCAAGCGAGGGGGGGGGGCGCCCATATAGGGAAGTAAGTGGGGACGTAAGCCCCCCCCCCCCTTGGAAATTAAAACTTTCTTGCTTTTAGTTTTTTTTTTTTTTTTTTTTTTTGCAAAAATGTAAAAACATTTCTTCTTCAGTCATTAATGAATAAGTTAATAAAAATGTCAAATTTCAATAACTCTAATTAATCTGTACTGAAATCGGTTTCCAAAGGAAAATATCCTACTAAACCATGGGGAAAGTGTCTGAGCCCCCGCCCCCCCCCCCCCCCTTAGAAGTTTGCATATGGGCGCCCATGATATCAAGTAAAAAATTGTTATTAGAATGATCTATTTCTGACAATATTAATTCTGAATGCTCAAATTAGTCTAAACACCACGCATCACTACACTCTGAGTATCAGAACAGAAAATATTCACGAAGAGACCATATTTTTAGGTTTTTTAAAATATGCTTTTTTCGAAGTGATAAAAACAAATATTAAAGTGTTTTGAAAGGATAAGGCACATAATATGCGATAGAATAAGAAAGTTTTTGTTAAGTCCTTAAAAAGTAGTTGGAGTATATGATTTTTTCTTACTTTTACCAAAGTAGATTTTTTTATAGATTCAGCAATGGTATACGGCCCCTAAAAGGTAACAAAATTTATTTTAACATAAGAAAAAAAAAAACTGATGACTATTTTTTGCTGCAATTTCGGATATCCATGCAAAAACTCTTCAGATTATGTTTTCATTGGAAATATAATATTGTTCCAGATCATATTTTTCAAACATTAATTCCATAACAGAAAACAAAGTAATATTTTTAGTCACGCATTACTTGCTAATTAATTCAAGAAAAAAAAAGATACGACACAGAAATTGGCACATCAAAACCATATTTTCGTACATTGAAACTATTAATATTTACAGTATTGAATTTATTTCAAAGTAACTTTACTTGCTTTTTGATTTGCGGAATGATTTATAACTTCATCGAAGTTCGAGTTTTTTGAAGCAAATTTAATTCTTCACGTCTTCTAATGTTCAGCGTGTTTTTATTTATTTTATATTTTGGTTTGTTTGTTTTTACTATTTTCCTTTCTTTCTATTTTTCTTTCTTTCCTTCTTTCGTCAGTGTCGCCTCCCCCCCCCTCCCCAAGGCCCCTAGTTTCCGACTAGGCTTATATGGCCTCTCGCTGGGCCTGGGAAGGGGTAACAACATCAGAGTTTTTTTTAAACAAAATATGCTTACGAAAAACAGCGTGACAGGCGACAAGTGTAGGAAGCAAGGTGAAGTATAATTAATTTTTCTTTCTGATAAAGGGGGGAGGGGGTCAAATTTGTTGAAAAAATGCGTGGCATCCTTTACGGACAACTTCTTAAAACATTTTGTTTTCTCTCTCTCTCTCTCGCACTATTTCTAAACTAGTACTAGTAGTAAAAGATAGAACATTTTTATACTCAACTGAAGGAGCATTAAGATCTATTTATACAATTCTAATTAACAAGCAATGACTAAGAAACCGTTAAAGTTTGGAATGCGCCAGAGAACGGATGAAGTGGGTGGGACGACCCTTTGGGTCCTATAAGTAAAGAATCATTGGACTTCGAACTTATCCGGCGCTCATCTGCTTTCATTTCCGCTGCAATGACAAACACGCATTTACCGTTATTTTTAGTTATTAATCGTATCATCATTTATATTCCAAGTCAGGGGCAACTTGCGGCAACGAATTGCCGCCATGCAGCTCAAAAGAATTTTACTCGTGACTCGAAAAGTTCAATAGAAGGGAAAAACTAGCTTCAATATTGCTATTGCCAAACAAGTTTTAATAATTTCGTGCACACACCAAATTTAAGGCGACCATTATTTTTTGTCCTCAAAACGAGACATTTAACAGTTTTAGGCAACTGCATGTGCATTTCAAACAGCTGCGTTTTTTTCACAGTTTATGACAAACAAAAACAGAATTGATGTAGCATCATATTTTGGAAATCTTCGTAGACTGTCATACAATTTACCTAAACAATCAACATTGCTTTAAGAAACGTATTTGCAATTGACCTTTTCGTTAGTTCAGAAATTATTCATAATCGAAAATACCCTTTGTACGGGCTTATTGGGACCGGATAAATAAAATATATTCGAAAACCACGCATGATTTATAATTATTCTAGAAATGCTTAGAATTGACATCAAGATTTTAATATTAGTAAGAAAAAAGTTAAAAAGTTAGTTAAAAAAAAACACTGCAAGCTTCGATTTTTTACTGCACAGCTTATAGTCCTCAAAATGAGTTAATATATAATGCGAGGCCAGGGTGGTAGTCGCTCACATCCACACATACCAACATTCCTTTTCGCACATTCGCTGTTAACAATCAGGGGTTTCCGACGGGGACCATACAGTCCCCCTCAATTGGGGCCGGAGTGTTCGAACGGATCCAGAGGTAAATGGGAGGAGTAAAGAGGGGCGGTCCATCGAGACGTACCTACCTATTTTGGAAATGTATTGTAATAACATACTCTGCTATTGCCAAATGTTTTTATGAATAGCTATTTTGTATTTTCCCCTGCTATGTAAAATTTTGTATTTAATCCTTATCGCTAAAATAGGTATCATTTTTTTTAATTAGCACTAGGTATGGTATGCCCATACCTAATTTGGTTTAGTATTGTTGGTGACAAGTCTTAAAAGTTTCTAAGCAATTCAAGCAAGTCATTACTCTCTCTTATTGCACCTATCTATTTTTTTTTTATTTTAACCATAGCAATTTTGAATTAAAAAATATTTCAATCTAAGGAAAAACAAATTTACTCATTTTTCTACAAACTATCTAGGGTAAGGTGTGGTACAGGGTTGCCAGATTTAAGAACAGTAAATACGGGACAGGCTGGTGAGGAGTGAAAAGGGGGGGGGGTGAGGTATTTTAGAGATTGAGTGCAATTACTGGTTATGGTGTATTTTTAAGGAGTGGTAAACACCGATGTTTTTATAGCTTTCCGAAGATTCCTCTCAGTATGTTTATGGGTGAGCACAATTTTGGAGGAACTATATCTCAGAGAATAAAGCAAGCAATAGAACGATGGTCAGTGTACAGATCGACGTTCATAGGAACAGGTGCTATAGCTTGACCATGAAAAGAAGGCGGATGACCTTGAAGCAAAAACATTTGTAATAGGTTGTTTGTTATTATTTTGGAATAGATAGGATTAGCGAGACCATGCCTCCTATTATTCGGTGCTTTCTGGCAGATTACCTATTACAAATGATACAATGATGTTTCGCTTCAAGGTCATCCGCCTTCTTTTCGTGTTCAAGCTTTAACTAGTTTTTTACTTGCGTTTGCTATAAGAGAAACAGTGCAATCGAAAAAATTTCTTGTTAAATGTGACTACTTTATCAAAAATAGTAATGGAAGGAATCGTGGAGCAAAAATTATTTTTGAATGCCGCACCAGCCAACGTAGAAATCTGAATGAGTAATCCTCATGGTCTGCCGCTAAAACAAAAACGTTGAACCAAATAAAAAGATGACAATTTTTGCATTTGTTACCAAATTATTTTCTTTTACCCCTTTTTTTCACGTGTTTTGTTATTTTTTCCCCTTAAAATAATGTCTCGTTTTGTAAAATACTGTTATTAGCCAGAATACGAGACTTTAGCCGTCCCATATGGATGTTCTCCGGGACGTGGGACAATTTTTCAAAATACGGGACTGTCCTTTGAAATCCGGGATGTCTGGCAACCCTGGTGCGGTAAAATAAGTCACTCTAGCTATTTTCACAATCCAAGTAGCGTAACACTGAAATCAGCTATTTTTTTTTTTTTTTCGCAGTTGCATCGTGACCTATTTTAATTTAATTTGAACATTACCTTTTTAATTATAAATTAATTGAACTAAACTCTAAAAGTTCTGATCCATTTTACCCGATCATGGGGTAAAATGAGTCACAATGGAAATTGATGCATAAAGAATATATTTATCACTCTTAACACATTATAGAAAAAAATAGCCTGGTACACAATCAGCTAAACAAAGCAATCAAATTTTAAAGTAAATTTGCGACAGATTTTCTAATTCGCGAATATATAAAATTCGCGAAATCACCGATATCTTCCGTCTCGCGAAAATAAGTGTTTTTACAATATGTGTTTCACACGTACGTAGCCACTTCACCATCAATCAACGACCGTGATATACTCAACAAAAATCTATTCATTGGCCTTTTTTCCCTTTGTATTTAACTAACACTCATTTTCCTGGTTGATCTTGATTGTCGTGATCTATAGCAGGGGTTCCCAAACTTTTCCGATTCGCGGCACCCTTTAAAGAATCAGAATTTTCACACGGGGCGCCCCAGTCTATCATATCTCCTTTATGTATTTCTATTGATACCAGGGTTGCCACAAAAGTTCAAGAATGAACTTTCCTGATATTTCCAGGTTTTCCAGTCGCTTTTAGAAAAAAAATCTGGGTTAATGAATGCCAACTTACGTTATTAAATACCAATACAACATATTTTCAATGTAAGTAAACCTACTTTATGAAGCAAATAATGCTTAAAAAATTATCAATAATTGTAATCTATATTTGGGTTAAGACAAACTTAAAATTCAATTACATTGATTATAACAGGACTGAAATCTCAAACACACAAAGCAATTTCCGGCAAGCAACAGCTTCAATGTTGGTATGTTTCCAAAAAAAGTTTTAACCTATAAAAGCTAAAATTTTGAGACTTTAAATTTCTATGAACATTATTCATTTTATGGAAGAAAAAAAAAACACTGGTAATTTCTAGCTAAGCATGGTGTTGATTTTTTTTTTCATAAGAAACAAAACAAAATGGAATGATATAAATCAGAACTTAATGATTTTCGTATGAATATTTCTTTCCTTTTTTTTTTTTTTGTGATCTTAATACTTTCAGTCGTTGAAAATGAGCTTGAATTTTCTTTCCCTCACCTATCAGGAAAACTCGCATATCCAGAACAAGATATTTACCGTATACTTCATCATTTTTGCCCAAATGGCGCAGCAGTTGCACCTATTAGATCGAAAAATTGGGAAGAAAATCCCTGACAATTCCAGAAATTTCAATAATTTGTGATTTTCCCTGACATTTCCCTGACCATTTTAGGCGATTTTCATTTTCCCAGACAATTCCAGGCTTTCCATGTTTTCCAGGTGCGTGGCAACCCTGTGATACCGTTGATACTTCGCAGTACCCCCTCGCCTCTCTCTGTGGCACCCCAGGGTACCTCTGCACCCAGTTTGAGATCTCCTGATCTATAGAGTGGGTATTTGCTCATTCTTTCATTACTAATTCAAATATTATTTATTCTTTCGTTCAAGTATTTATTTCTTCATTCAAAGAAAAATATGCTTGAGCAAACAGAAAACATGGCATTAGAACAGCATTAATATTATCTATTGCTCGTTACATGGGGCAAAGTAATAATTTTGACTTTTACTTGAAGTTACAATTTTATTGCTAAAAACGAAAAATAACATTTCAATGTAAGTTCTGTTGTAAAATGCATTGTTCCACGCTTCCCTACATACCTTAACTCATTACTTAAAATCAATTAAACAATGTGTTACAAATATGAACAAACATTATTTAAATGTATCAATTAAAAATTTAACTGCATGAAAATATTGTGTGAAGTTATCGTTGTTTATATCAAACAACCAAAAATTAAGTTTCAAGAAAAAATGTAACTAATGCATTGTTTATGTGCATTGAAATTTTCTGCATGGGGGACTTCTCAGGACTTCTAAGTAGAGAAAGAATGAATAAAAAGAACTGGATCAGCTAAACCTAACTATAACCCATTTTAAGTCACCCAAGAAAACTGAAATAAAAAAGAAAATATTTAATATTTTTCTCATCTGATTGCCATGAGATATTCGTTAGGGTTTTGAAAATGAGAAGAAAATGAAACTTTGGGCTTTTATTTAATTAATTTCGAGATTTTCAGAAGTTGGTAAATCATATGTCAAGAACACTATCATTCGCAGCGGATCAAGTACTTTGTCAGTGTTGCCACATTCACGAAATTAACTTTTTTTGAAACTGAAAAATGTTATCAACATAAATAATGTTGCAAATATTGGCTGAAAACTGTCAGTTTCAATTTTAAGAATTTTATATTAAGTGACCCATTTTACATTACCTGGCCGCCGGGCCCTACATGTTTAATTTAAAAAAAAAAAAAAAAAACGGGTCTTTTTCTCCTAATAAAGCTATTAAGCCCTTTAGGCTACAAGATCATCTAATCAAAATGCATGCTTATAAAAAGAACCCTATTTTCGTGGTCTGGAAAGTAATTTAAAACAACCAGTTATATCGAATTTCATTGCGTCATCTTCTAAACAATATGATCGACTACAAGCTTCGCCTACTATTCCATTGTTAATAACAAAAGCGAGAAAACCACATACGATTGAAAAATTAATCTTGCGGAAGTCTAAAAGGTTATAAAAGTTGTTCTTCATCCTAAGACACCGTTACATTGCAAGGGAAAAAATCATGTGAATAATATTTCGGGGAAAAGAAGAATAGCTGGAAATGACCCGATGCAGTAATCCTTTTGAAATGAAAAACGCAGCATTTGCCATTTGGTAACCGATACAAAAAAAAAAAAAAAAAGTCGTTCAACACTATCCATGTGTTCGACGGAAAAAATATTCTTACTCGTAATATCTTAAAAGTTGCTAATTACTATGGTCAAAGACAGGGGGAGGTTGATGGTCTTAAGAGTTTTATAACCCATCGCCACATTTGAAACAAACAGCATCAAATATCCTCGTTATTTCACTAGTGCAATCAAAATTCTATCCTGGATTTCATCGAAGTTCCCACAAAGCGTGTGCGGGGGGGGGGGGGCATGGTGCAGACTGTCATTGAAATTTGAAGGGGGTAATCTTAGGGGGTTTATCTCATTTTGAGGGAAGGGGGTGCTCTACAGGGCCGACGAGAAGTCATATTCAGCCTAGCCGGAAACTAGTGGCCTCGGCTCATAATCGGAGTGGAAAAAATTTATATAAGTTTTGTGATGGTAAGGTGCCCAGTAACCAAAATGACAAGGGCCTGGTGCATTTGTGGAGCGTGATCAATCGTTCTTGGAAGGGGGGGATGGATAGACATCCCTGCTTTATTTACTGCCATACTAGGATTGGCAATATGGCTTAAGAGCAAGGTCTCTGGGGAATGAGATTAACGCAGGGTTGCTAACCTTGGAGAAACAGTTTGAGGAGCATCTGTGGTGATCTTGAGGAGCAATTTCAAAATTTGCGGAGCAGTTCGGTATTTTGCATAAAAATCAATAACTAAAATCACTCACCTAAAATCGTTTTAGGAACCATTTTAAGCTCCAGTATAAAAATAATTATTTTTAAATAAATGGAACAGCTTTAAAAACTACCCATCTTTAATTTCCCATATTTACATGTTTGTTAGGATAAAATAGAAAAAAATAAGCTTGAAAACGTTCAGCCGGGAAATGTGGAACTTATTTGCTCAGTTTTGCCATTTTTTGCGAAGCAGTGGGTTGAGGTTAATAAAATGTGGGGACGATGAAATTTAAAAAATATATTTTTTCGTCAGTCAAAAATCACGAAAAAAAATATGTATATATCCTCTTATTTTGTGAAGATCAAAGCAAAAAGAACAAGATCTTGAATACAGAGTCCAAGTAGTATGAGCATTAAATGTGCAATACTGATCTAGTTGTTGACTTAAAAAAACTAGTTGTGCAATAGACATGCCTTCACCTTGTTAGATGAAATGTAAAATGAAATTTTTCACTGGATGAAATACGATTTGCCCGTCCGCCATATTACAGGTGTGGAGTGGACACTCTGTCCCTCTGTCATCCTGGGTGTAATTTCCCTCCTCTGTACTTCCATTTAGTAGCAACATATACAATTCGAATTCAGTACAATACAGATACATTGTGTAGGACTGAAGTTACAGCACAGAGAAGAAAATTACAACCAAGGTGGGGGGGGGGTCAAACTCTCCACATAGGGATTATAAGATTGACACGCTGCTAGATGCTCTATCGAGCACCCCCACCCCCCTTCTTTGTATTACAAAATTCTGCCCTGCACACTCTGTATGGGATCAGGTGGGAAAGAGTGGGTCTAAATTGAAAAACACCACATTTTCTCATTTCTGATTACGATATATTTGTAGTTAATTCTCTTTCAGAGACATGTACTGAGATTATAGCAAATATTTTCATTTTAGTTTTAAAAAACTAGCCAAGTTACAAACTGTTTATGTTCATTGCATCTGATATGTAAGAATTAGCTACTAATGAGCTTTCCTCCAACATCATCATTCATGGGTAAAAGTTCTTAATTTTAGAATAGACTAATAGGAGAACATCTAAAGAACATATCTACATAAAAACGTTAAAACAAAGTTTATAATCCTACCTTGAAGAAGATCAAAACAAACCACCTGGACCTGGGCATCATCTTGGCTTGATTTAGCACTGCCCCCACCAGGCCCTACCTGTTTAATGCTGTCACACTGGGAGAGATATATTACGGCATCCTGTGGCCTCCGGTCTGAGAGATACATAGTGAGTGTATTTTTGGTGGCAAGTTCGACTTCTGACCTAGCTCCGGATGCAATTTCTTTTCTTGTGCTGTTAATTATCTTCTGTAGTTTTAGTACTACGTGGAATAAAATATAGCACATGTAATGAAGGCAAAACACTTAAGATTGTAGTCTTCATCAAATAAACGAAGAACCGTTGTCCTTGAGTCATGCGCAGTGAGTTCCGAGAAGCACGCGAACTCGAAAATGTTGTTGTCAATATAAACTTTAAATGTGCTGCGGAGTTGATGCACGAGTAGTTAAGTAGTTTTTTTCTTTTCTTTTGAGGAATTTGGAGTGGACAAAGGAGCGTGTGCCGAGAATTAGGCTGATAATCAAGAGTTTTACATTTTAACTATATACTATTGAAAGTCTATGCATTAACATACAATCACCAATAAGCAGATCATTCAAAAAGAAATGCCTTGAAAAAAGCATGGGGGCCGAAATCTCCAAAAGCCTTCAACTAATCAGGTAAGTGAAAAAGAAATATTTCTGAAACCTTGAATTATACATTTTATTAATTATACGAATGCAAACATAAAAAAGCTTACCTTTTGAAAGAGTCATCTTTATTACCTTTAATGTTTTCATATTTGATTTTTGCTTTCTATGTATTTGCCGTATTTTACGTTTTTTAACCCAGTCCCTTGAGAAACGTAAAATCGGGGTTTCACTATCAGCTCAAGTAGCATACTTGTATTGTATTGATATGCTGAATACTATAACAACAAATAAAATTTGAAGATTTTTTTTCGAACAAGTTGTTTGTTACATAAACTCTTGATTCTAATTTATAACCAGACGTCAAGATGGAATTTTTTCTGGAAGCAAAATTTTATCAAAAAGAACGTTCTTGAAAACGTGGCGAATTTTTGAATACACTTGCAACTTCGTTAGTAACGATCCATTTCAGAAGAGTAACGTATTTGGTAAAAATTTAGAATTAAGCTGCTTTGAGCCACATACGATGGCATGCTTTGAAGGGGGAGAGGGTTCATGAAGTTGTGACATGGGGGGGATAAAGAATTGTGACACATGGGGAGGGGAGCAAGAATTGTGACCTCACTCATGTTGGTTTAAATAAAAGTATATTTTTTGTAACACTATGTTAATATATAATGTAGCTTGATGTATGAGAAGAAGGGGGAGGGATAAGGTGAAGGGTGACACTATGTGACAAAAAAGAAGGTGAACAAATCAGTTGAAAAAAAATGTGTCATCTTTTATGGTCTAAGGTCCATAGGTCATTTTAGAAAATCCAGGGAGCCATTTCGTCACTCAGCTGAAATGATGTATTGAGCTTCTGCATTCTCGTATTTAAGACTTTCAGCTGCTTTTTTTTTCAATACAAAACATGTAAATTTAAGAGAGTTGTAATTAACAAGCGGTATTTTTCACAGAGCTCTATTGCAATACTCAGTAAAAAGATAGTTATGTATCGAAATAGAAGTTTCCTTAAGAACAAGGAGTGCTTTAAATATGTTTTTCTCGAAATATACCTTTCACAAAAAGTAAGCTTTTCTATTCACAATGCCTGAGTTAAATATGTTTTTCTTGAAATGGGGTACCCTATCACAAAAAAGTAACCTGAGCTTTTATTAACACATTTTATTACAGGAGTACCCATTCTCCAAAGAGCAATGGCGAACCCTTTTCCCAAGTACGAGCTATCCCCCCCCCCCACATACACACACAAAAAAACAAAAAAAAGAGAGAGAGAAAACTATAACTAAAAAATTCAATTGCGCATACTGTGGCATGACTACCTCCTGTTGGTGGGCACCCCTGATACATTAAGTTAACCGTAAATTTTCTTCACCATCTCTCTCACGTACATTTTTATTCATTTCATTTCAGATAGCTTATTGCACATTACGCTTTCGTATCAGTAGTATTTTGTGTATTTTTGCCTAGTTCTACTTTTTTGATTTTCATGTATTACGTCGAAATCTTGATGCCTCGAATCTCCATATCTAAAAAACCTCGATGTCTAGAAAAAAAAATAATTTCCCCCTGCATTTTCCATAAAAAAACTCCTATGTATTTTCCATAGTTATCTATATAATTATTTTTCGAAACTCTTGATAAGTCGAAATTTTTGCACAGAAGCTACGAGTAGTTTGCCGTTCTTGCTTGGTAATTTTTGTTGTAGAACCAGTGTTTTTCATCTCTTTTCTTGGAAATTTTGAGGATAGAAGATTGGATCGTGATAATAAGGGGGGGGGGGGGGGGCGCAGTCCTTTTTATCTCGGTGTTTTCCCTAGAGTTTCGATTCTTTGTGCATATTTTCGAAACACGTTGCTTACTTTAATGACAGGGGTGTCGGTCGATTTGTCATTAGTTTTCAAGTAAAAACGGAAAATGCGTTCCTCATTCTCATTATTCTGCTTTTTTAATTCCTACAAAATAGCGGCCGCGTTTCCGAATGTTTTTATTGGTTGAAGATAATATTAGATTTCTTATGTTTGTAGATGAAAAAAGAAAGTCGAAATTGCTGTTCATTTCAAAATTGCATCCAGTATACTTTCCAAAATAATAAAAAAACATTTGGTTAGTGAGAAAAACTATGATGAAAGAAATTGTTGAAAAATGAAAATTATATATCTTTTTATTCAGAAACAGCTAACAATTCACCTAAGCAATATCTCGGAACCAGTCAAAAAATTGAATACTAGAACATCGAATCTGAGATGTAAATAAATTTCAAATCTAATAAAATGTTGAAGATTTGTGAAGTAGACCCATAGTATACATATTTAAATACGTATAGCGTATGTTTGTGTAATTGTGAGTCACTATAGTGTAAAATTTTCAAAACCTTGATAACTCGATACTTGAGCTCGCCCCGAAACATTCGGGATATCGAAGTTGTACTGTAGTTATTACTCAATAATCAATATCAATGCATTAATTTACAGCTTAAATTGTCTTAATTGCATGCTTGTAGTTCTTTATTTTATCAACAAAACTTTGCCTAACACTTATTTTAAAACATTTTGCTTTGAAGGTACAGTAGCATATGTTGATGGGGGTACAGTGGGACAGTGTCATACCCCAAATATTCCACCCTAGAAAGTAAACATTTTCGAAAAATGCAAAATAAATATATTTCAGAACGTCAAAATTTAAAATTAATTCATTAACGGACATTGATGTGAATAACATTTCATTTGAACTGTATTTTCAATGCCATTTATTTACATCTAAACGTACATCTCTTACGTACATATTTTATCTGCTGATTCTTTTATATTATTACTAACGAATATTTTTGAGGATTGTAATTAATATATATACATTATTCGGAGTTTTTGGTTTTCCAAGCATGTCATAACACTCTGAAATAACCAAAACCTACGACTTGTGGCGGTTTAAAAACAACAAAGGAATAAACTATTATTTCTTGAAGACTTCCTATGTTTTTCTAGGATAAAATGAAGTTTAAATTATCTTTTACATTCATTATCTTTTACATTCTGTCATTCCGATTTTCTTATCCTGCTATTTTATGGAATCTTACTTTATTATTTCAAAAGTTTTAATTCTTTTGGGATGTGAACACTTCAAAAGAATTAGACTTTTTCATTTCAACGACTTTCGAATAGGACTTTTCCATACGATCATAGGGAATTCTTTTCATACTTTAATTTGTGCTAAACTTTATACAGTGCACAATTAAAATAATGTTGGGATTACATACGTTGTATGTTCGCTTAATTTGCGCGAGAGCTCACGAGAGCTCAGCTCCTGCACTTCTCAATTTTCTCTAATTTTTTTTTTTTTGGGGGGGGGACGACAAAATTCAAACTATTTATGGATTAAAATGAGTTTCAAAGACTATAAGGCTCCCGCACTTATTTCATTAGAAATTAAGCTCCACTGCTCCACATACACCCTACCTCACCCCATTTACGTTTCAAAATAATAACTTCACCGTCAGAAACATCCCGACGAAATGTCATTGCAGCCTCCCAAAAAAAATGCCCTTATTCGGCAAATTTTGCTCGTAATTCGGCAAATTTGGAAGTTATGTTGCAACATTAAGCTTTTTTCTCGTTAAAGTATTTTTTAATGATGCCAAGTTCTTTCTCAATAGAATTGCATGTATGTATAATTTGTATGCATATCCGTATTTTATCATTCGATTAAATTGGAATTTCATTTGGGAAATCTAGAATTTTCCTCCTCCCTAAAATTTTAGTTCGGGACACTCCTGCTCTCCAATTAAGGTTTAATCCATGGAAAGGTTATTGACACGCTTGAGTGCTTGAGTTCCAATCAGAACGAAAACTTGATGAGAAGAACTGAATCTAAAACCCAATCCATTGCACTTCAACCACCATGAAGGAGATCTGGATTTCCTCGAAATTAGTTGTGTCATAGGTCTCGCAGTTACTGCTAATAAATATCTCTGCAACGATTACAGCCGCTAATTACCCTGAGGCGTGAAAATAAACATAACCATACCGAATGCCCGACGGCAGAATTAATGACACTTTCTGGAAGTGTTCAATGGCAATTATTGAAAGCTAGTTCTTATTTATTGGCATTCGGCTGTTTATTGACGACTGTCTGCTTTCGAACCTCTTATTCGGCTGTTTAGTTGCTTGATCTGTATAGATCTGGAGGGTAGTTCATGCACGTTTTTAATCTTTGCTCAAGATGGTTGTCTTGAAAGCAAGGTCATGTTGCGCGTCATTTTTAACTTTTGAAAACATCCGTGCAAAATATTGTCTCAATATTTTGCGGGAATCGAAATAAATTCGAGAAAAAAGATTTCTATAAAGCTCCGAAGGAAAATATTGCCTTAAAAAATGATTTAAAAAAGGGGGGAGGGGGTAATTGATTGTTAAGGATTTATAAATGTTTTCAGTCAAAATATTTAAGTCTTGCACATAAGCTAATACAAAAAGGCGTTCTGTATGAAAACATAATTTACATTCCTAGTAAAAAAAAAAATGTTTTTAGTAAGTTGAATGTTTTTTCTGCCACTTTTTCAACAAGGCTTTTAAGTTAGCCTATCTCAAATTAAAATAATCTTAGAAATTGGGGAGAGGGGGGGGGGGTGCGCATTGGGATAATTTTCATTTGTTTTGTTATGATTTCTTTACGTTTAGTTCTAAAACAAATTTATTGGCAGAACATGATTACATACCTTTTAAGTTATCGCTGTAATTTTTTCATAATTTATCTTTATATTGTTTCTTTATTTTTGTTTTCGAAAGGCTCTCAAGTTGTCACAATGTGTCACACGTCCGATCACTGTGGAACAGGGCATGGGATACAGTGGGGCATTGAGATGAGAACTTTTAGACTGAGCATTATGAAAATACGATATTGTTAAGTAGAGATTGAGATTATAAGATAAGTCAACACAGCAGTCAACATCACATATTCACAAAGCAGCATTTGCTCTTCGGGCACGTCAGGTACATGTGCCACCTTCATTCTTATCCCGATAAGTTGAAGCAGCTAAAAGAACATTGCCAATCCTTCGCTCTACATATGAGTACACTAGTTGAGTCAACTCAGTTCAGTTTTGACAGCGTTGGGTTGAGCAGCTCTCAAACAAATTCGGCTTAGTCCAATAGGGAAGTATTCGATTTTCTAATTTTATTTTTATTTGATAGAGTAACATACATGAACATCATCTGCGAAAAAATTTTTACGATACGACTAATACTTTTTTTTAAAATAATTTTTTAAAGTTCACGCGCGAGTGACGTCATTTGCTTGTAAGTCCTTTGACTGACGTCACTGCCGCGCTGCGAGGCGGCGGGGTTGGCTAGGACAAAGAAGTGCTTGGCGATCTTTGGGGGAAGGCGCGGGAAAGCAAGTGCCTTCTAACAGCAGCGCGCATAAAAGGCTAGTGAAAATCCTTTGCTGTCTGTAGGGTTTAATGCATTCTGCGATTGTTTTTAATTTGATTTTCTTTGTCATGGCTAGTAGAATCAATTACAAGTATTGCTTCGTTCCTGGATGCGTATCTACATCTAAAAAAACTACTCACAAGCGATTTGTTATTGTTCCGTCCCAGCAGGATCTTCGAAAGAAGTGTTTTCAAGTGTGTTTATTAATTAAAATTTGAAAATGAAAATTTGCACTTCATTTTAATTAAAAACTATGTCAAGTGAGAAATACAGTTTGAAATATATGTTCACAACTGTTCATAAATAAATGTTTAATAAGCATATGAGATATTTAAAAAAAAATGCAAGTAAACAAAGGAATTTAAACCCTGCACAATAAACTTAAATAGAAAGTAATAGATGCATTACTATTTCCATTTTAATAACAATGCAAAAACTATTAATACTTTCTTTTTAACATTCAAACTATCTTCAAATTTTAACTATTACAAATTGATAATTTAAAAATACATTTTCAGTTTATCACCAGAAGCGTTTCTATATATACAAGACCTTTCTCACCTGCAAAAAGGTACTTATTTTATGAAATGAACACCATTTTCAAATTTATTATTTTTATCAAAAGAGCAAAAAAATATATTTTTCCTTTTTTTGCTAAGTTGCACAAAAACTCAAGGATAATTAACATGTATTAGTGGATTTAAAACAATTTTCCACAAAAAAAAAAAAGCAGATCAACTTTTATTGCCAACAAAGCGAAAAATTTTCATGCAAAAACTGCTCTAAAACTTAGTACTGGAATCACTTGCAGTAGGGTTGTTACAAAATGCGCGCCTCATTAAAAGCCGCCAAGTAAGAACTGGAATAGCGCTCTTACATTGTAATTTATATATTCAGATAAAAAAACCATCGACACACAAATGGAAATGATCGATCTTGATAAGGGAAACTAATGCGAATAATATGAACTGCAAACATAGACGGATATGTACGTACAATTTTAAAGAATAACAATGGTGAAACTTTGTTGTCTCACTCCCCGTACTTCGAGGACATTAAATCTCTCGTCCTTTCGAAAAAAGTCAAACACCATGAATGACTTTACTTGAGGAAGGTTATTGGATTGACCTTTCGTGAATCCTAGCCCCATGATGGAAAAAATGCTGGTTAAATGCTTTAAAAAGGCTGAAAAAGACAGTGCTATTCACCTCCTGGTAGGCGCAACACGGCATGGAAATGGAGCTCTGATCGGAACAGGGAAATGACGTCAGCTGCTGACGTTTTAGGCCACACCTCTTTTTTGCGCATCGCTCTTTAAAAAATTCATAAAAAATCAATCGTTGGTTTTAAAAATCCGGCCATGGTGAATTTTTGTGTTTTGTAAGCCTGTCAACATTGTGCAATAGTTAAAATTGGAATATTTGATAGGTTGATACTTCCCTATTGTGCGAGACATGAAAGTTTTATTTATTTTTTTATCGTGTACCCTTTTCTTTCGAGGAGAAAAGTTGATTCAACTAAGTTGCTTCATGTAATACAGCGAAAAACGCCAGTCAGCTAGTTGACAGGTAACTTTTACGAAAAGTTGATTCAACTAACACCCTCGTATGTAAGCGGTCTCCAATAAAAAAAAAAAAATACGACGTGCTCGTCGTAATCGCAAAAATTTCAGCCTCGTGAACTATTTCAACTTTGTATAACACGTATAAGAAATTTTCGTACTGTTCATATAAAAGTCGGGAAATCACAGATATGTTCATTTTCATGAAAATGACGACTCGCGAAAATAAGTGCTGTTACAGTACTGCTCGCGAAAATAAATGCTGAAGAGTACCAAGTTTCCTTATGAAAGCGATCATCATTTATAATCTTACACAATTGAATTATGACACTGTAATACAACATTACACGATGAACATATATTTTAAATCATTTTACATGTTTTCAAACTTTTGGTACTTTTGTAATTGTATGCAAATCGTGCTTTAGTTTTTGACGAAATTGTAGGATGCGCATCAAATGTGTGCGCCATCATCAAGTGCGCCAATATACCACTGCGCTCTTGTTTTCGTCTCACCTGTAGCATCAAAATGACGGACGATTGGTCGACCTGTCTTCTATAGAGGCTCTACTCTCCCCTTAATTGCAATTAGCTTTTGTAGTCGAAAATCTGAGTATTTGAAAATATTTAATTAGCTCTGATAGTACTTTAATTCTTTTTTTAAGTATGTAACACTTAATGTTTTGTAAATTAAAAAAAAAAAATCTTCTGTTTTCTTTTTGTAAAACAATATTTGATATAGAAGTTCAATTCACGCACTGACAAATCAAAACAATGTAGCTGACACTTATAGTTTATCAGTTAGCTTTTTAAATACTTGGCAATTGTGGCTCTTACTTTGGGAAAAGGTCTAGTTCGGTTTTAGAAATCAAATTGGCTTTAAAATTCATCAAAAGTCTAACGAATGTACTTTTAAAAATATATCGATCAGCAAAATAGAATGTATAAGTTTTTTTGTGCAGAAAGAGTGAAATTTCAACATGCAAAGGAAGTAATGCGATAGAAACATCATTTATGGAAGTGGTTTTCAACCGGTGGTATGCGTATCCTTCACTGTTAAAAATTAAGGAAACTTGAATAGTAAATACTGTAAAATAGAGTGTTTACAGTACAAAAAAAAAAAAAAAAAAAAAAAAAAACAGTAAATTGCACCGAAAAAAATTAACGTGACTTATAGTGCGAAGCAGACAGCACCGTATTTCCCCGCATTAGGTGTGTCCCAACTCGTACGTGTGTAGCAAAACCGCCTGCAATTCGAAGGTCCCGAGATCGAACCTGCTGCTCGCATTTTGCATTTTCTAACTCGCGTTCTTCTACCGTAAAATTTTGCAGTAAAATAGGATCTTACGATAAAAGTTACTGGTAACATGGATGCCAGTAACTTTTACCGTCAATTTCAGGGTTTTTCTCACAGTACTATAAAGAGGGCGTAAAAATCTGTAGTGGGTACGCGGTTAACTCCTAGAAAGATGGTTAAATTATATTGATAGTTAAATTTCGACTACAATTTGAGCAATGTTGTATGATCCTTCATTGAGACAAAGGTATTACCCGTGGGCAAGTAAAGGGCAGTAACTGCACTTTTTTCATTTTTTTTTTGCATTTGTGTAATCTGTTGTACATTAGCTTTATTGTACAAGCTTGCTTATTTGGTTTTCACCGAAAAAAAAAAGACGCGAAAAAACGTCTAATTCCAACGTTTCCCTATTGTTAGTATTGAGTGCGAAGCATATTTCTTCAAATATCTCGAAAAGTCATTTCTGCAGATACTGCCGTTTACCTGCCCACTGCAGAATACTCAGCTGATTGAAACTTATAGTATTGAAAAAGAACACAAAGAACTAGCAGAGATTGCTGGGGTTTACGACCTACTTCTGGGGTTTACGACAATTTTTCGTCTAAGAGTTTCTGAGCCTGAAAAGTAAGAATAGAAGCAAGTTTTTGTGATTGATTTCAGAAAACTTCGTATAGTATGTAAATTGAAATACCTTTTTTTTTGTAATTTAAACAAGATTGAATCAGAAGTCTCAATTAAAAAAAAATCGTTTAGTGTTTATTTTTCATTATTTTACTATGGTTAAACAAACAAACCTCATGGCACCATACAATATGGCCAACTCTTCTGCTGCGTTTTAAACTTTCTTTTCATTTTAACAAAAAATTCCTATTCACAAAAAAAAAAGAACTTTAGAAGAATAACTTCTGATACGCAAGCATGAATAATAGACGTATCATTTTTAAATCTTTTTGAAAGTTTATATTGATTGCCTAAATGAAAATAATGGAACCTCTGTTGTCGAGTGTGGTCGCGCTTGCTTGAGCACTGTTCGTAATGCCGCAATCGCTTCAAGTCAAAATTCATCCGCATAAAACAAAACAAAGGCGTCGCAGCGTGTAATCAAATCAGCATCAAGTAAACGCGCGTAAAATAAGGGTCTACTACACAGAGAGAGAGTGTATAACGACTGTCCTACAACTTTTCCTCAAAAACCTTATGGATAAATATTTTCTTTTACAAGTCTCGTTTAGATTTTGTGAGGTTTACATTGGGAGACTCTCAAAAAACATTACATATTTGGGCAATTTATTCGACTTTACAGTCGTGACGAAAGCAATTCTGTAAAAGAAATCTAGGTAAAAAAGCTAATAAAAGCCAATGCCGCCAAGCATTTCATTTGTTTATTGTTTTCAGCTATTTCTTCAGCTATTAACTGATTCAGCGTCGAAGTTCTTTTGTGTTTAACAGTTAAAGCCGCAAATAAATGTTTGTCTTCTTTGCGGAGAAAAATTTTAAATGCAGAAAAATCACTTTCAATCGGGATAAAAATGCAAACAGTTATCATAGGAGTTGTATTAGGTTTGAATCCAGTATCACCCCCCCCCCTCCCTCTCTCTCCACACACACTCAAATTGATATAGCTTGTGCGGGATGAAAGCAATTCGATAAAATAAATCTTGGCAAAAAAACTAATAAAAGCCATATCCTGCCAAGCATCTCATTCATTTTTTTTTTAAATACCTAGATCTTTATCTTTAAAACTGATTTTTCGTCAAAGTTGTTTAGTCTTTATCAGTTAAAGTCGCAAATAAGTGCTTGTCTTCTTTGCGTAGAGACATAGAAAAATAAATCTCGCATTTTTTAACTTCGGGATGTCAATGCAAACAGTTATCATAGGTTATGAATTCTTCTCCCCCTCCACACACACTCAAATTGAAATAGCGTTTGCGGGGTGTAGTAATAGTAGGGTGCTCTCTCCGAGGCATGTTTGATATCACGAGTACCTTTATCCCACTGCTATTGAATAACGTCTCCTTTTGGTAACCACCATAACATCCTGTGTTACGTATGCTTTTGTCTACTCTTCAGAACTTCTCAAGGTCAACAAGAGTCTTCGAAGGAATAATAGTGAGTTGAATACGTAGATGTGAAGAAGATGAAAAATGTAGACATGATCTCCCTATGCAGATTTTTTCTTTTTCTTTTTATTTTCTTTTCTTTTTTTTTTTTCTTTTTTAAGGATATGCGAATATCAGCTTTGCCTTTCTATTCGCAGCGCTCTCATTTCAAGAAGAACTGGACTAATAATTTAGGTATTTTGCCGCCTCAGGTTTGACTGTTTACTTTCTCTTTCTTATGTGCAGTCTGGCTTCCATAGACATCTCTCATTTTGGGCAATGAAATAAAAGATACCGTGACTCCTTTAAGTTAATAGCACGGTAAGTCACGCTAATAAAAACTGAACAGAAATATTTTATTGATAGAGATGTATTTTATGCCTCTACAAGCGTATTTCACTCATGTAAATTCCAAATACGCCTCAAAATTTTAGGCAAGCGTTTTTTTTTTTTTTTTTTTTTTGCACCTAAACTAAATATTCTGTACCTTATAGCTAGACTGACCTAATCTATACATATAATAAAATAAGATGTTTGTGTGTGTGTGTGTGGCGCGCTTCCCGGGAAAACGGCAAGGCCTAGAAAGATGAAATTTGGTATACAGGTGCTGTTTTTGCCGAAGATGTGCACCTCGGGCTTCGATTTTTGATATTTTAATTAGGAAAAAAGTTATTTAATAATTTATGTGTTTTTTTGCACTTTTTAGTACTTTTTACCTCACTGACCCCGAACCAATCACACCACACAAATATATTTTGTACTGTAGTGTAGGAAGTTTAATTTTAAATATGATGAATGAAAAAAGTTTGAAGACAGAGCAATTTTTGTATTTTTTACGAATTTTCGAAAAAACCTTTAATTTGCAGTTTTTTCCGGGTTTTATTTTTTTCTAATATCATCCTGCGAGAAGTATCAAAGCCTCATTTCTAAAATTTAAGTTGGTTTATAGTAAAAACATTTCGCCCTCTTCAGAAGAAAAAAGTTCTTAAGAATAAGCAATAGTTTTTTGTTTTTTACAATTTTTTTAAACTGAACACATCATGTCTTTCCACGCATCGGTCGAAAAAAGGTTCTTCATTCCTTTATGCCTCTGACGTCACTACTTGGATTTCGATTCGATATTTACGACGGAATCTTAATCGCAAACAATGGTAATCTTTTTTTTTTTACTATATAGCTTACTTCTACATTTTATGACGTGATGACCACGTGTTTTTCCGGCAGCGCTTGCTTTTTTTCTTTCCTTTTGTTTTTATTTAGGGATTGCATTTATTTCTTTTTCCATCCCCCCCCCCGCCTCCAAGTTGGACATTTTGCTGTATCTATAAATCGAAAAATTTCATAGTTGTGCGGATTTAATTCAATAAAAACAGCGAGATTTTCTTTTCTTTGTCAAACGCTACTTTTTGCACACTACGGGGAATTTTGGAGATAACTTTTTTTTGCTCAACTTAAATTTAAAAAAAAAGCGGTTTTTTGAGTGATCTTTGTTTTTATTATGAAATGGGCGGGGAGGTTAAAATAAATAGTGGTAGATCGTAAAGGTAGATAGCCGCCGAAGGCGGCAATCTTGGCATAAAAATGTGAATGGCACAAAAAAAGATAGAGATGGATTGATTAATACTGCTGCCAAATTTATTAAAACAGCCGTCGAAGGCGGCAAATGCTAAGTAAAAAGGTAAAGTTAGCCAAACAGCCGCCGTAGGTGGCTGCTTGCATAAAAGGCGAATGGCGTAAAAAGGCGAACCAGCTGGTCGCCGCAGGCGGCTAGTAAGTCATATAATCGCTATTTTTCAGGAGAGTAGGGAAACGATAGCTTGGTACGTATCGTCCGTTTTTCACAAGAAACCACTTGACTCCTCCCTCGTCACGTGGTATCCGATGATTCTATTTCGCTGTTTTCGGCAGAAGGTACATTCGGATCATAGCATTTTGTTGTAAAAGCGGCGGTTTTTAAAATGCAAGAATAACTAAAATGCCAACAAACAACTGAAGCAAGTGATGCAAAGGACACTAAGACTTTTTCGTACATTAAAATGCACGCCCAAATTAAGGCTGTCTGGTTGTCTCCTTTAGAAGCGCGTCTATTGCGTACCGATCAGACCCCGCGCAAAACGAAGCTCTGCGTTGGAGGGAGTGTGGCGAAGTGCCTTCTCCTGAAAAACGAACAATACAAAGGATTGGACTAGCACACTTTTAACATTGGCAGTTTTATTACAAAGGATTTTTTTTTTAAGACTTGTGTTCATATGGCACACATATGATGCACTAATAAACGAAAAATCGCAAATTTTTGGACTTACATCAGTCTGGCTCTGAAGTGCAGAATTTAGCTTTGAGGAAAATGGGGAGGGGGAAAGCAATTAGATTTTTTTTGGATATTACCTCGAAGAACAAAATTACAGTTTTACTAATTTCTCGAGAAATAAGAGATCCCATGTTCTGTAATTTTTGTCACATTAATGGTATGCTACAGGCGACAGGTTTCAATAAAAATTATATTGTATCGCTCATGCATTTAGGGGACCAACAACAAGCGTAAGAAGATACAAACGTTTTTTGATAATCCTTCAACGTCAATAGCTGGGAATAAGCTGAAATTTTCAGCAATTAGTTTACTTACTGTGTATAATAATTTTATCGATTTTCCTGAAAGTATGATTTATGTTCATGAAAATATAAGCATTCCTTTCAAAAACATCAATTTTATTCGCATGGCTCATAACACACAGAGTTTTCTATTCTGGCTTACCAAACTTTCAGAATATTTGACAGCATACAAGAGAACGATTATCCTAAAATTTGAAATACAAATTTTGAAAATCTGATGAAATATGAACGTTTAAAGCAGTTGATTTCATATCCAACAGATTTAGCATTTTATAAAAATATAAAAATAAACAGTTGAATATCATAAAAACTTTAAAAGATAACTGTGACTTGATGAGCCGCATTTCAATTATTCTCGGATGGGCGACCGTATAGGAAAGAAAAAGTTTATTTTAACATGGTATATAAATCGCAGTATCAACTTATTGTTTCTCAAGACTATTTTTTTTGTGGGGGGGGGGGGCAGCACACAATCAGTTTCATAATACTTCATCAAACTTCATAAGTAAGACATCATTTTAAAGTTTTGTTCGCCACTATCAGCGAAAAATAATCAAGTCACACCTTGACTGTTATTCGAAACATTAAACTTAAAAACCAAACTATTGAATTCCTACTGTCGAGCGCAAATCCTTCGCAGGGTTTAGCTAGTCGGCATTAAAACATAGGGCTTGTTTATAACCAAGTTCGTTATCGCTGAGCCACAAGTCCACTACAGACAGAACTGACACTACGTTTCTCCACCATTTTGTGGACCCACCGGTTTAACCCCAGTCTGATCCCGAATCTGATACCCTATCCACTAGGTAACTCATGATCCCGGCCGGTACAACTGTTGAACACTCTTCAGAGTTAATAAAACATGATCCATATTTTGAAGCATTTAGTTTTGTTTCCAATGCTGTAATCGGAAAAAATAATTCCTACGATAAGCTTCAAAACTCTTGTGTGAGTATTTATACACTAGAAAGTCGCCCGTCTAGGTATGACGGGAGACAATTGCTTATACTCTTCATAATTTTAATGAAGCAATTGCCTGTTCGGTGATATTTTGATAGTTGAAATTTTAACCCTAACTCCAGTGGATTAACCCTTAACTCCAGTAGATAGCGTTAATAAAGTTAACCACTTTTTCGTTTCTTCACTCTCCTAAAATGATAGTTTACCAGTAAAACAGTTACGTGACCGGATCCAGTTCAGCCTTGTCAAAATAAAGCATTTCCCTGCATGTCAAATATCACCAAAAAATGTTATCAACTTATCATGCCGTGGCACGAGTTTCAATATTGTTGACGTCAGGAGCGTTACTCGATCATTCGCATTTATATATCGTCGACTCAGAGCTACACTAAGACATCAAATCCCAGGAATAACACTAAGATATCCTATTGTTGCTCTGAGGTGACGATATGTGAGGACTTAGAATAAATGTCATTACAGATGTTACAATCCCTTTTTAAAGTAGTCAGTTTTTATGTACACAAATGTTACATACATACATACAGTGGTGACCAGATGGGAGGCAACGGGAGCTTACTACACATCCTCCCAAAAATGTCCTTACTCGGCTAATTTTGTCTCACGATTCGGCAATTTCGGAGACATAATTGCAATATTAGAATCTTTAAATGCGCGATTGTCCCTTTTCATTAGATGTATGTATGTGTGCATATCCATATTTTACCATTCGACAAAATTTGGAGTTACATTCGGCAAACTCAGAATTTCCCCGTCCCAAAAATTTAAGTTCGGGGCATCCGCGTGCATACATACTATATTCTTCTACTCTATTTCTTCTACGTACCAAATGCTTTAAAAGTCTTCATATAGATCTCTTATTTAAGCGGTTTAAACATTAAATTAAATAGGTGTATCTATTGGTAAATATATATAGTTCATGAAATTAAAACTTAGTAAAAGATACAAATTTTATAAAGTTGCTACAATGTTTTTTTTTTTTTTTTTATATAGCTTGCAACTTCATTTCATTTTCACCCAGCAAAAAGTGCCCACGAATCATTCAAAAATGCTCATGCTGATGGGTAAGTATTTATTATTAGTAAGTTAAGTGGAACAGAAACTATAATTAGTATGTTATAATAATTTTTAAAAATGCACACGTTAAAGGGGATGTTTATCAGAAATTAATCAGTATGCAGAACGAAATTTGATAAACTTACAGTTCCGCTGGAATTTATGCAGATTAGTCACAGCTTGAAAAATAAAAAAAAGGAAAGAAAAAAAAACCACTCACACACACAAATTAGTGGCAGATGTACTTGTAAATATCAACAAAAAGAACCCTCTAACTCATAATTACCTCTAAGAAAACTTGTAGATACATCGTTTTATATCTATAGCCGCGAATTTCTTCCTTTTTTTCCAAAACGTCTGGCTTATTTATTTAACTTTTATAATTTTTCTCCATTTGTTTAAGATTAAAAATCATAAACGATTTTTATTTTCAAAGCAACCGAGAACGAGATCCATAACTAACGCTGATGTAAATCAAGTATCAAAAGCATTCGCTGGCAGGTTGTTTAATAAACATTGCTTCAATATTAAAAACAAACAATCAGTAGCATAAATATGGCTTGATCAAACACACACATTTTCGGGAAAAGAAAAAAAGATTTATAAAGTAGATGATTGACAGACTAAAAAAACCATTTTGATTACTTTATGAAAAAAAAAGGTTTCTCTTTTCATGAAACTATATATATTTATCGTTTTTTGAAAAGAAAATGCTTTCGGCAAATAGTTTACTTTTAAATGGCTATTAAAAATGGATTAAAAAATAAGACCGACCAAAATATTCACTTTTAATCATCTCCAATTATTTGAGGTTAAAAATCACTTATACTCGGAAATATTTTTAATGCCACTACACTGCAGTTCTACTTACAGAAATCGTATCAGTACTTTTAAATAAATGTAAAATGTAAATAATTTTATGTCTCCATGTCTCCACTGTTTTCGTATTTGTAAAATTCACTCCTCTAAAATAAACAGTGTGATTTAAAAATAAGCGAACTTTTTATTTATGAAATAAAATAAGGATGGTAATATATTTTAAACATTGATGACCCCATCAATTTTTCTGAGAGTATACTCCCAGTAATCAGTTATGCACAAGATGTGTATGCGATCATATACATACTGTGTCATAATATGAACATTTTTGAAGCTTGAGGGTATACGCTATATGTCTAAAAAAATGTTTGAGAGTATACGGCGCATATGGAGTATTATACCCCACGGAAACACCACTGGTTTTATAACTAATATTTATGCAGTATAGAAGGAATTTAACTCAATACATCGTTTTAACCAGTCAACCAATTTATCCGTAGACTTTTTAAATTCGGTTTTGGGAAACTCCTTTAGCGCCTGTGTCACGACTGCTTGAATAGCTGGAACATCATCGTAAAAAGCCCCTTTCATGCAGTTTTCAGTTTCGGGAACATAAAATAGATTTGTGTCCTCGATCACCCTCCCTATTCACCTGATCTATCACCGTGTGACTATTTTCTGTTACTATGTGAAGTGATAGCGGTTCAGGGTGAGTCTGAATAACCTGGCAATATTTTACTGGGTGATAGAAAGCATCAGAACAAGCAAGAATATATACGAACTTGTGGTCGTTTATGCAATGCTGACGCGCTACGTGCACACAGCCAGAAATTGGTGAACGTGACACAGATCAAATTTATTACACAAAGACGATTTAACACATTAATAATTTAGTTTTAAGGTAAGGTCAAATTTTAGAGTTGATTAAAAATCTGTTATTTAGAGATTAATTTGAAATTCTAAAGTTGATGCTCATTTTCACACGAAGTCGACCCCTTAACAAAATTGTATCAATGGCATTTTATACTGTATATTATTATTGATATATTGACTTCTTTCATGCGATTTGAATGTAAATTGTGTTCAAACAGAAAAAGGAGAATTTCAATTCATTTACTCTCTTCAGGACCGTTTAATATATCACAATTGAATTTACACAGTTATGAGTAAGTCATCCACTCAACGCAATTCAAGAAAATCGCCCCCCTCCCCCTAGATATTCCACAATTACTATTACCAGTCATTATTATTATCATATTATTCCTGCAAATTATTCCAAATTTATTAAATTAAATTTATTAAATTATTCCAAATTATTCAAATTTATTCCAAATAATTCTCCCCAGCCACTTCCGCACTTTAGCTAAAAAGAAGTAATGAAGAAAAAGGGATTTTTTTTATTATTGAATTTAGCAGCATGCTGCTCTATCTTTAGCTCATGAAAATATCAAGCTTTAGCAAACTGAACGTTCTACAATTTTCATAAACAATGAATTCTTTCTTCTGAAAGTTCCACAATTTTATCAATATTCCTTCACAAATAATTTTCTGAACAAACTTCCGCATATTCGCTTAATAGAAGTAATGAAGGAAAAATAACTTTTATTACATTTGGTAGCATTCTGCGCTAACTTTAGCTGACGAAAATATTAAGCGTGAGCAAATTAAATATTCCGCAATTTGTATTAATATAAACAACGAATATTCCTCCATAAATAATCTTCTCAGCACATTTCCATACATTTTCAAAACAGAAGAATTGAAAATACAACAAATATATTCATTAAATTTGGTTTAGTATAGTGTTCTGACTTTAGCTGATGAGAATATTATAAAGTTGGACAAATTGAAACCCGCCGCAATACAATCCCATTCTCTGTAAACAAAGATGATTAAAAGGCTCGTAACAATTGATCCTTGGAAAGAACGATCGTGCAAGATTAGAATGCCTTAAAAATAATAATAATAGTTTCAATTAGATGGAAGCCAAAACAAACATGCTAAGCAGTATTTCAAAAGATGTATTTTTTTTTTTTTTTTAAACTACGGAGCGAGTCAAGCTCGTAATAACACTGGAATCTGAGCATCACCTCAATCAAAACCATTTGAACGCAGGATGTTTTCAAATGCTGAATGACTCATGTTAAGCTCATGATACAGTGATACCTCTGTCGATAGTAGAGGAACAAGGGCGGTTTGACCTGCTTTTTTGCAAATACATTTTTCTTTTTTTTTTTTCTAACCATTAGAAAATTTCCAAATTGACATTTTTTGCTTTCTTATAGTGTCTGGCAACTTTTTTCATTATTATATTTTATTTAGATTTTTTTATTATTATAAATTTTCAAGCGTGTCCAAACTGGGTCAACTTCCCCACTTGAGGGAGGTTTGACCCTCTGAGACTAAAAGTTATAAAAATGATGCCGAAATAATTTCATGTCTAACGAGACGATACTGGGAGGTACCGGCAATAAATGTATCTAAGGAAATAATATAAATTGTTAAATGCATTTAATTTGAATCAGTAGAGAATATGATTGCTAGAAATGTCACGGTCAAATTTCAAATTCACGGTCAGCTCTCTGTGTGCCTCTACTGATCATTGGTTGAGCAAGTTTACTTGCAACATATCTTCTAAAAATATATATAGAAAATTATGTCCATTTATCTTGATGAAGACACCAATACAATGTAAGAAAGTTTAGTTGGTTAAATATTCTGCTAAAAATCTCTTATTTTAATGACCCAATAGTTGCCAAGATGTCTTTGAAATAATCACCTAATTCATCACCTGAGATGGAAAATTTTTTGGTTCAGATTTATTATCTGAATACAAATAAATCTAGTTGTCACTCTTTTAGAGTCGTGCCGAATATACTGCAGATTGCTCAGCTAGTTCATTCAACATAATTTTCAACTTACCATCCATCATTTATAATATTAGCTTCACTGTGACAATGACATTGGCAGGACAGGTAAGAGAGAATGAATAATGTCGGGTTTTTTTCATTGCTTTCTTCTTCGAAGAAAAATATTGCGCACTTTTATCAAGTTGTTTTGAGAGCATTTCCTAAGTTTACAGAAGCGTTCCAACATTGCATTTATGTAACTCAAGCGAGGTTTGCAATCTAGTACACTTTCTCATTTTTTTCTCATGCGAAATTTTCAGGGTTTCAAATTTTAGTGATGGTTTTTGAAAACGTTTATAATAGTTATTTAAATGCGCACTGGCAGAGTTGCGGATTTTGAGAGGAAAGTGACCGACCCCGACTCTTGAATTATTAAACCTTCGACTCCCGATTCCGACTCTTTTAACCCAAAATCAGCCCGACTCCGTCTCCGCAGCCCTAGTTGGAGAAGATGTTAGTTTAACAGTGGCCATTGCGCAAAAGGCAACGTTGGGTCACCTTAGCCTTTTAAGGACCGTGGGACATATGTATATCTCCATTGTTTAAACTTTTTTTTTAATTTAATAGTTTATAAATTATATTTTTTTATGTTACTGAGACATCAGAATCTCAAAATTAGTTTTAAAAAATAAGAGATTATTTTTCAAAAAAATCACTCAATTTATTTCGAAAGTATCCCAAATGAAGTACATCGATTGAAATCTACGCACTCATAACTATCATTCTTCTACTTTTATTGAAGATTTCTCTTTATCTGAAGATTAAATGCAAGTAATATCATTAACTAGCCAAATATTTTTCAGTTGCATAATAAATTAAGAACATTTTGGAAAATTGTTGTAGTTGTAATGCACCCTATTGAAACATATAAGGCAGTGAGAAGCAAGGGATTTAAGTGGATAGGCCTTTATTGAATTTTTTTTTTTCTAAATCATGCTGTACAGCAGCACCTACCAGCAGGGTTGGGTTTTGGACTGTCCAAAACTGGTTTGGGACAGGACAGGTGGTTTTTACCGTCCAAAGCTGTCTAAAAGTGGCCGAAACTGTCAAACTGTCCAAAACTATACTAAAGCTAAAGGGGTGTAATCTAATCAATTCGTATTTACTGCAATGTTTGTAATGCATAAATACTGACATTATTGAGGCTTAATTAATGAGTATTTGATAACATTTTTCTCCAATATTTGTCATTAAAAATATTTCATTTAAAAAATTGGCAATAACTATTACTAAAAACTTCCTTATATGTAACAGTTGGTAGAGTTATGAGAGGAAATTCAAAACACTTTCAAGACAACAAATTTCAGTTCCATTTATAACTCAAAGGAATGTTATTAAATGTGCAATATTTAGGTTTAAAAAAAAAGCTTTATTTTTTAAATGGTTTTTTAAAAATAAATTTTACATGATGTTTTAACGAAAAAATTTTTTTAAATCTTAGATTACAGAACAAGAAATCGGCGATTAAACACTTATATTATAAAACTTGTGCTATTCTTTTTTTTAGTTCATATTTTTAATATAGTACATTCTGTAACTGCAAACAATGGTAATTTATTGCATTTAATTCAATTATTGCATTATATTTTGAACACTTCTGCATACAAAATGAAATTTTTAATGAAGAATTTAATATCTACGTAACTAGATTAAAATCCACTGCATAAATAAGTTACATATATATTTATACTTGAATGTTCACATTGAATAAATATTCAATAGTCAAAAAAATAATTTTTACACATTTTGTTCTGTTTCTGATTGTTTTCTACTAAATATAGTTTCTCAAAAAATAGTTTTGGGCAATTTCGGACTCAAGGGTTTTGAACAGAATGGTAGAAACCTTGCCTACCCTGCTTTCATTTGCACACATGCATAAACATAGGGAAATTTGGTTACTATTATCAAAAAAAAAAAACTAAACTAATGCATACAAATTGAAATTTTAATCAAGAATTCAACTTCTGTGTGACTAGATTAAAATCAGCTGCGTAAAAAAGTTGAATGTTCTCCAATGAATAAATGTTCAATATAAAACATTACTATGATATATTTTATTCTGTTTTTGATGTTTTCTCACAGAATACAATTTTTCTAAAAATATAGTTTTGGACAGTTTTGGACACAAGGGTTTTGGACAGGACGGTGAAAACCAGGTTTTTTACCGTGGTTTTTACTGTAGTGTCCAAAACCTTGCCAACACTGCTTACCAGGCTAACTAGTACAATCTCTTGCCCCAAGGCAAGAGGAGAGGTTCACCGACCATTTGTACTGGTTATCTCCAAATTTTTAATTTTGCCACTTACACTCCTTTTCCTCTCATTGCCTCATATATCCCATTATTTTACACAAAATCTATGCAGAACCAATTTTGACGGAACTTGATGTGCAATTTATTTAAGTTGCCATTTAATAGTTTTATGCTCAAAAATTTCCATACTAGAGTACGGAAATTTTTGTAGCTAAGCTAAACCGCAAAGCTAGTTAATGGTCTTTAAACGGATAAACCATATTTCTTTGCAGTGTGAACAGAGCAGGAGAAATATTATTGGATTTAAAAAATTAATATTTCGTTGTTTGTTTTTTTAAACACTACTATCATTAAATACACCACCAGCTCAGTCAATTCCAGTCGAGGACTGCAGTTTCGTGCTTATTAGCACTCATCAGCCCGGCATAGGAGTGACTGCGCTGGAGATAGAAAACCTCTTAAAGAAGCCAAGAAACTTCTATCATTCTTGCTTAATATTGAGTTGCATGATGGTTCCCGGTTAAAATTTATAATTTAGATACAAAAGTAGCTCTAACCATATATCATATTCCGGTGAAAACATCTCAGCATTGCTTAGCCATAGTTGTCGCTTCCACTTTCCGTACTGTTCCGTAAGAACATTTCTTATAATAATATTTTTATCCGCAAATGGATGATAAAAGTTATTGTTCGAAACGATTATTTTAATTCACATTATTTTTGCATGTGACAACTTCTTTTACATACGAAATGATAGCTCTGCTAAAATGCGATCTTGAAATGAACAATGCTAATTTCGAAATGATTTTAAACCTCCAAGACTTGACGAGGATAAATTTGTTTTAATATTTTTTCCGCATATACTTTTAAAAGAAATTAGAAAAATATGTATATAGAAAAAGGAAGGAGGAAATAGATGTGGAAAACCACTGATCATGCTTTTTTCCTTCACATAAATCGGGAAAAAAAAAAATTCATTAATTTATTTTCTATTCATATGCGTTCTTTGCTCATAGTGTACTGTGGTTCTAGCACAGATTTCTCGCTTTAAAAAAGATCTTGATTTAAAAATAAACACACAATCATCTCTGTACCTCTAAGCAAGGACTACTTAAGTCAAAAATATCTGTTTTGATAAGAAAAGTGGCGAATAACATTTCGGTAGGCAGAGTAATTTAATTATATCACAGCTTTACGCTATCAAAGTTGATGTTTTCATGTGGGATACCAAACATAAAAAATATTTTTAAAAGAAAAAAAAATGGAATGCAAGTACATTATAAATTTCTGAATACATAATTTTGTGCTAGAAATTTCCAGATGTTCAGTTTTTACCGTGTAGAAGTAAACCCCTTCGTGAAAAAAAGAGGGAAAACTTTTTTTTTTCCACAAAATTTCCGTTTTTTTCCTGACCGTTCCCATCTTTAGTCTCTATTTTGAAATTTGTCCGAAACTGATTATCTAACGATCAAACTCCTGCAGTATCGAGGATAAATTAAGCCATTTTTATTTTATGTAGCATTCAAAATTACACTACCATTTTAAAAAGGAAATAAACTCGGCATATTTTACAGATTTTCCAAAACGAAAATAAAAGGCTTTTACTGCTTTAACCCTTAAAAATATAGGGATAAAAAAACTGTTGCAGAAATAAAAATGAAAAGCTGAAAATATATAAAACTTTTAAATTATTTACAAACTACTAATAGGTAACAGAAAGTATGAAAACTGGGTAAAAGAAAATCAAAAGTCTTTAATAATAATGATTTAAACTTTTATTTTAAAACATTTTATAGAGATGAATAAAAGTTTTTACTACCACAAAAAATAATACTCTCAGGCTACATCCTCACTGAAGGCAAACAGAGCATAAGTGATAGTGGAACAATGAATTACGTCATAATCGCAGATACTCGTTTAACTCATTGTCTGCAATTCAAAACAACAAGAAAGGAAATTTTGTCTGCAAAACAATAAGAATGAAATTATGTTGAGTGAAACAAAACATGTTAAAAAAAAGTTCTTCCTTGCGTAATACGCCATTAAATTATTCTTAACCACAGCGCTGATGATAATAGTGCGGCTCTCCTGACATACAATGTTTAAAGGTGCAGGGGAAATAATAACCTTAAAGAAAAGTTAAGTCCTTTTTTCTCTGCATCTCATTCTTTCTCTCACTAAATACCCCCATGAAGGTTGTTAGTAAGAGAGGGTATTGCTCTCAAGCGTGGGCTCTTTCAAGTGGTCTGATAGTAATGATTCACTCTTTTGTTAGGACCAGTTTAATATTAATGTAAAAGAAAAACAAAAAGTAGCCCCAACACACTATGGTCTCGTATAAAAGGCCATGTTTTATGAAATATTAAGAAACATGGGCGCCCATATGCAAAATTGTAAGGGGAGCTCCATGAAAACCGATTTCAGGATAGATTAGTCATTAAAGTTTGACATTTTTAATAACTTATTCATTAATGACTGGAGAAGAAATGTTTTTACATTTTTGCAAAGAAAAAAGTACTAAAAGCAAGGAAGTTCTAATTTCTAAAGGGGGGAGGTGCTCGAGCCCCCACTTGCCCCCCCCCCCCTATATGGACGCCCTTGTATAAGAAAGTTATCGCGTGTTCCCACAAAAAAAAAAAAAAAAAAAAAAAAGCCTTTGAGAAATAATATGAGGCAAAGGAATATAAGGGGACATTTTCCATAAAACGCATTTAAAGTTCAAATCCTAGATAGATTTTCATTGAAAAGTTTTTCTAAATCATGCTGTATATCAGCACCTATCAGGGCTACTTGTTGCACGAAAACAGAGAAGTTCACCTACCATTTCTTCTGGTTATCTCCTAATTTTTAATTTTCGCACTTTTATTGATTTTTTTTTCTCACTGTTTCATATACAGGGTGTTCCGTTTTAACCTGCAAGACCTTTATTTTCGCAACTGTTAGTCCTAGATGTGTACTTCCAATTACAAAAATGTTCAAAATCAGATGCAGAGTTAAGATATTGAAAGTTTGAAGCAAAAATAAAAAATGTGTCAAAAAATACAAAATTTAACTTTTTATACGGGCAACAGGTCCCTTAACTTATATTCAGGGAAATAATCCCCATTGAAAAATAATTCCAACGAAAAAAGTTTGAAATTAGTAAGACCAATATTCACCGAGATATGAAACGCAGCGTTTTATGACTTACACCACTTTTCACTCGCCATGAATAACAGCTTTTGGGGGGGGGGGAGGGGCGGGAAATATAGCGGTTAACAATTGTTCAAAATTATATGTGTGCATAGAGTGTGGTTTTTCAAATTGTTCCAGGTTTTGTAGTGTGTTTTTGCGTATCACGGCATAACATTTGCATTTATTTTTGAATAGCAATGGAAAAATTAAAATACCTTGTTTTTCTTTCTTTGACGACTTGCCGTTCTTCTATAAGGGTGATTAGTTCCAATCTCATCTTCTGTATGGTCCCTTAAAACTTTAAACTGGCATATCTCCTTGAGTTTTGGTCTCGCAAATGTCAAGTTTTTGTGTATTTCTTTATATGGGCCCCAGGTCCAATAATATATATTTAGAGAAATAATCTCCATTGAAAACTATTACTAAAACAAAAACTAAACAACAAGGGAAACTAACAAGGGACTATACAGAAGATGAGATTGGAACTAATCGCCCAAATAGAAGAATGGCAGGTCGTCAAAGAAAGAAAAACAAGTTATTTTGATTTTTCATTGCTATTCAAAAATAGATGCAAATGTTATGCCGTGATACGCAAAAACGCACTACAAAACCTGGAACAATTTGAAAAACCACACTCTATGCACACATATAATTCTGAACACTTGTTAACCGCTATATTTCCCCCCCCCCCCCAAAAGCTGTTATTGATGGCGAGTGAAAAGTGGTGTAAGTCACAAAACGCTGCGTTTCATATCTCGATGAATATTGGTCTTACTAATTTCAAACTTTTTTCATTGGAATTATTTTTTAATGGAAATTATTTCCCTGAATGTAAGTTAAGGGACCTGTTGCCCGTATAAAAAGTTAAATTTTGTATTTTTTGACTTGTTTTTATTTTTACTTCAAACTTTCAACTCAGCATCTGATTTTGAACATTTTTGCAATTAGAAATATACATCTAGGACTAACGGTTGCGAAAATAAAGGTCTTGCAGGTTAAAACGGAACACCCTGTATATGATGTTATTTACAAGAAAATTTGTCATTTTATAATAACAAAAAATTTTTGACTTGTAAAAAAATATAACACTATGCATATTAATTTTGGAAAAATTGGTTGTATGAGATGTTTTGGGTTCTTATGACATGTGTGTACTATGGCAGTCGGACTACGGACTTCACCCCAAATTATGGTACAGCGCATCCCAAATTGCCAGCCTAGCTAGCATAAGACAAAAACAACAAGAGCAACATCATGTGCTTTCATCTTTAGAGATAAGTTTTCCTGAATGAAGTGGACTGCACGTGTTAATAATACATAAGTTAAATTATCACCAGATAGCTGGCGCTAAAAACAGAGTAAATATTTCACCATTTCACTTTGCCCCATATTCTTCTACTAAGAAAGAGTTTGGCAACGAGAAACGAATAATGAAACGAGTCAAATAATGAAAGAAGTTGCATAATGAATTACATTCATAAACCGAGTAATTTAGTTCAAGAATAAATAGTCTATCAACGAATGATGCATGACTCACTCGAAAACTGTTGACATAGTATTTCTACTCGTAATACCTTAAATGGCAAAGCCAAGCAAGATATTGAAATAAACCAATTCTCATCAGTGCGTCCTTCATCTTATGCAAAAAAAAAAGGGTTATGTAACGTAAATTCATATGTTTTCTGATTTCATTTAAAAAACTCAAGATTCTTAAACACAACTTTAATTTAATTTCAGAAATTAAAAAGAAATATAAATAAAAATTGGAAAATAATGTTCAACGACACTAAACTGAAGAATCACACTTCAAGTTTTCAAGAGTCAAGTTTAAACGAAAACAAGTTTAACTGAAATCAAATGCAAGGAAAAAAGGCGCAGAACAGAAAATGAACTAAGACTCAAAGGCATTATACAGCAGTATCTTCCAACACCATTAGGATGGAACAGGTTAAGATAAAAAAAAAAGTTTAAGTGACAGGATCAATTGTTTGTCGTTGTTCAAAAACATGATTGATGTTGTTGGTATAGTTAAACTAACAGAAACTAAGAAAAAGCCTGTTTTTGACAGATTAATCATTTTGCAATCGATTGTTAATTTCAGGGAAACACATTTCACTCTTTATTTACACTTCACGGCACACGAATTACACATTAACCCAGAAACGACAGATAAAAATAACTGCGCCAAAACAAAACATTTTGGCTCAGTAATGGGCGTATCTCATAAGACGTTCATTCCTGAGCCAAAAAATGCTATTTATTTATAGTTTCTGGGAATTATCAAAATGTAATTGAAATATTTAGATTTAGTGTCTATGTTATTCATAAAGTTCAACAATGAAACAGGAATATAATATATTTTAAGTTTTCGTAGTGTGTTTTTTGCTGCAGTTGATACGTCAGTTAAAATGAAATTGCGCGGTTCAATAACAGACTATCCATAAGGTATGTACGTTCCTGAGCCAAAAAAAGTTAGTTTTATTTATTGTTTCTAGAAATGTTCAAAATTTAATTGAAGTACAAAGATGTAGACTGCTGTGTGCAGGTAAAGGGCAGTAACTGCATTTTTTTTTATTTTTCATTTTTTTGCATTTTTGTCATCTGTTGTACATTATCGTACAAGCTCGCTTATTTGTTTTCCGCTGAAAAAGAGGAGCGAATAAAACGTCTTATTCCAACATTTTCCTATTGTTAGTATTGAATGCACCACACATTTCTTCAAATATCTCGAAAACACATTTCTGCAGATACTGCCGTTTACTGGCACACGGCAGTAGAGTCTACACTATTCATAAATTTCATACAATGAAACAAGGATAAGGATCTAGCATATTTGAAGTTTTTGTATAGTGTGTTTTTTGCTACAATAGATACATTTGTTTTATTTATAGAATGGGGCTTGACATGTTAGTATGAACAATAGCGTCTGCTGCAAGCATTGTGAAGCAGCAAATGCTAAGGTGACCCCGAAACACACTTTAAGATTTAAGAAAGTAATTTCTCCTAGCGGGGGGAGAGAGATTCGTTATGTTCATTTTGTTTTTGGGAAAAGGGAAAGGTGCAACTTTTGTTTAAAGGATAAATTAACTTCGGGAGAACTATCAAAGTGAAGATGATTTTTCAAATTTAGTCTTTAAAGGGGGGGGGGGGTGATCTCAGAATTTCTTCTTCTGTATCATAAGTTTGAGAGTAACATATTTAAGAATATATTTATTTATTAGTTGTTTGAGTGCTGTAATCGTTTTCGTGAGATAAATTAATCTACTTACAAGAACATACTATTAAAACTCAATGCAAAACTTCGTCTACGAGACGGGAAAAAGACTTAATTTCATTATATTGCTGTTCATTTCATTTTAATGCAACTCATTCGCCGCATTTTGCACATCGCCTTTTCGCACACAACGGAGTAATGTGAACTTTGATGATTCTCCCGAAGTTAATTTATCCCTTAAACAAAAGTTGCACCTTTCCCATCTCCCAAAACAGAAATTAATATAAGAGTCTTTCTCGTTTGGACAAATTACTTAAATTTTTCAAAACAATTCTTTGCTCAAACCATCCAGTACTTAACATCCTACAGTAGATTCGCGTGCCTTTTGAGGCTGCGTGGTTAAGAAAACAGTTTGACACACAAAAGTTGAGGATGCGATACCTGCTTTTTCACCTTAGAACGTTCATTGAAAAAAAAAGGCAACAATTCTTCCAACTCTGAAATTGTGTATTAAAGATCGGGGAAATGTCGAATACATTAGAATATTTTCCTCATAATGTTGAAAACAGCGAAAAAACTTGAATTGCTTTTCAAAAAATATAATTAAATAAATAGACGCATTGAATGCGTTAGGTTCACACTTTTCTTTTCGCGAATTGATTTTATATAAAATTTTTAATGTTAGTGACATATTAAAGTTATTGTTAAAAGTTTTGTTCGTATAGATTTTTAAATTTTAATTTCCATTTCAATGATAAAAGTTTCTGACAATGATTCTGAGTTTCTCTCCGTCGCTTTGCAAAGCGCAGCCCGCTCTGCTTTTTCTTTCGTTTTCGCAATATACTTTCCTTTCGTAACTGTGTTTCAAAGATAGCCACCTTTTCATGTCTCAAAAAAGTAAAGGAATTTTTTTTTCTTTACACATTTTGTTCTTTTTGCAGTCAAAAAAAAAAAAAAAAAAAAAAAATCTACGAAGGCAAACAAAAGGCACCGGGGAAAATGCACAAGGAAAAATAGTAATAGAGTGCCCGAAATTCAAATAACACCTCATTTTAACAAAGTCGGTACAGTAGAACTCGAATCATTCGAACTCCGACTATTTAACATTTACTATTAAAACATTTTTAAGCGCTTTTTGCCGTTTTCGCCCCACTGTGCGGCGGGGGCCAGTCCACCCCTGATGGCTAATAGGCAAAGTGTCATAATAATTCGGAGCAATCCCTCTAGCGGAACAGTCGGAGCCCAGACCATCAACTAACCATGATCATCACGAGATGCCATCAACGAACTATATGGGGTGCGTTCGTGGGCGTGATGCGGCTTTGTTCGGCCTCAAACTGAATTTAAAGGTGGACACTACTGGAGCCTTTTTTTTTTGAACCTTTAGTAAGCATTATCTCGATTCCAAAGTAGCAACCTAAATTGCAGCAAATTTAGATGGAAAAAAAAGGGTACCAGTTTCTCTTATTGATGAAAATAACGAATAAAAGTATTTACACGAGTGAATTGCGGTACATTTGTTTCAATGGTGTTGACTGTAAAGCAACGAGTGTTTTGGGTTTTAAATTTTTGGGAGACAAAATAGAAAGGAACGATATAGCGATTACTGTGTAGCAAGGGATTATTACAGAAATTTTCTATCTTAGTAACTGAGTTTTATACTAAGAATGTTTGTTGATAGCTGGAATGCCAGTTCGTGACTCAACTTATGCACAAAAGTAATTGTATCTGTAATCGCCATTTTTCAAAATATAATTGCAACTTAAAACGCAATTATTAACTTTTAAAAACTTTTTAACTTTACAATCACAATCATATTTAAATACATATGTAGGAATTTATTATCTCAATATGTCATTTACTATGTCCAGTCTAATCGTAACCTTAACCTTACGCAAAGCGCACAAATTAGAGAATTTATTTACTATATTTAATCGGAAATGTAATTATTTTCGAGGTTTAAGAGCTCAAATGAATGATATCTTAACTAGCCGAAATTAAACTTTGATGTAGATGCGGGATAAAATAATAAACCTCCACTGTTATAAAGCAATTGGAGATAACAATACAAATAGCTTTAAGACTAGTAATTGTATTGCATCCTCATAAAACTGGGCTCGTGTTTTTTTTTTTTTTTTTTAGATTTAATTCTGTTTTTTTTTTAAACATATTTTAAGGATTTTAGACAACAATTAGGTTACATTTAAAAATATAAATGATATTTTAAAAATATAAATGAAATAAAAAATTTGAAACTATTTTCGTGGAAGCAACTGTTTTTCAATAAAAGGTATACAAATATAAACCAATTTTAATGTACATGCGTGATTTAAATCACATTTAACATTTAAGACACCAGAAATAATAGTACTAGACTCTACAGTGCAAAAAAAAAAAAAAAAAAAAAGAAAGAAAGAAAATGCATAATTTCAATTACAATTATTTCTACTTTTTAAAACTAACATAAGCCAAAACAATTGTATCATGTTCTACACTTTTAACACTGCAGGTTGCATATGGCATCTTTTTAGGGTGAAACATTTTAGCCAGGGTTGGCAAGGTTTTGGACACTACGGCAAAAACCACGGTAAAAACCCTGGTTTTTACCGTCCTGTCCAAAACCCTTGTGTCCAAAACTGTCCGAAAGTGTCCAAAATTATATTTTTAGAAAAATTGTATTCTGTGAGAAAACATCAAAAACAGAATAAAATGTATCAAAGCAATGTTTTATATTAAACATTTATTCAGTGGAGAACATTCAACTTTTTTATGCAGCTGATTTTAATCAAGTTACATGGAAGTTGAATTCTTGATTAAAATTTCAATTTATATGCATTAGTTTAGTATTATTATTATTTTTTTCTTTTTTGATAATAGTAACCAAATTTCCCTATGTTTATGCATGTGTGCAAATGAAAGCAGGGTTGGCAAGGTTTTTATCATTCTGTTCAAAACCCGAAAGTGTCCAAAACTATTTTTTGAGAAACTATATTTTGTAGAAAACAATCAAAAACAGAACAAAATGTGTAAAAATTATTATTATTTTTTTTTTTTTGACTATTTAATACTTATTCAATGTGAAAATTCAAGTATAAATATATATGTAACTTATTTATGCAGCGGATTTTAATCTAGCTACGTGGAAATTAAATAGTTATTGCCAATTTTGTAAATAAAATATTTTTTAATGACAAATATTGGAGAAAAATATTGTCAAATACTCATTAATTATGATTCAATAATGTCAGTATTTATGCATTACAAACATTGCAGTAAATACGAATCGATTAGATTACAGCCTTTTAGCTTTAGCATAGTTTTGGACAGTTTAAGACAGTTTCAGACACTTTTGGACAGTTTTGGACGGTAAAAACCACCTGTCCTGTCCTAAACCAGTTTTGGACAGTTCAAAACCCAACCCTGATTGTAGCACTAGAGGCACTTCTTTTAGGGTGCCATTTTGCCTGCAATGGCACCTGGTACCAGAGAGGAAGCCAAATGGAAGCTTAAAAGGTGCCTAAGGGTGCCATACAGAACCTGGGATGCCATAGAGAGCCAAGTGGCACTCTTAAGGAGGTGCCGATGGTGCTACAACGTTTCATCCTAAAAGATGTCATATGCAACCTGCAGTTTTAACAGTGTTATGTGAGCATACTTTTGAACACTTACACTTGAATAATTTCTATTTCATGTTTAATCCATTTGCACAAATGAGACATTTTTACGCTCATATTTGCACTTTACTCCCGGTATTTTACACGTTGGCTTTAAATTTGTAGAGATTTTATTATTACGAACTATTATGTATCATAATATGAAGTATCTACAACCAAAAACGTTTTCTTGTACTTGAAAAATAATGATTTGTATTCGAATGTATCTTAATTAAAAGTAAAAGTTTAAAACTCTTGGAATAAAGTGAAATTAATGAGTGAAAATGTCACACCCGTGCAAATGGATTAAGCTTTTATGATGGGTTTCCAAAGCGGGTATCGTGACTCCCTAGGGTACCTCAGGGAGAGGTCAAGGGTATCGCGAAGAGTCACCGCTACTCCTGGCATAAACACAAATGTGTAGAATAGAAGTAGACTAGAGCTTAGAAAGAACTAGAGTGCCCTGAGCAAATTTTAACTATTTAAAGGGTGCTGCCGAGGGGGAAAATTTTGGGAACCCCGGCTTTATAATATTTTTAACTGCACGTTTAGATAAATCATATGCTAAGGCTCACTTCATTACTAAGCTGAAACTCTTTGTCTTTTCCAAATAACTTTGCTAAAAATTTCAAACACATAACTATTTTACAAAAGGAAAAACGTTTCGGTATTAATGGAATACGAAAGAAGCATTTCCATAAAGGTTAAAGATTTGTATTCTAAATTTTAAAGGATATTCTTTTAAGCACTAACATCACTAACTGCAGCGAAGTTATTTTTTTTTTTCACAGTTAATAAATGGGAGCGGATGCAATGGTGCAGACTGTGGCAATGAAATTTTTATGGGGATTGTTTTAGGAGTCCCATTTGGGGGTCTCATCATTGGAGGGTACTGAGACATCCTTTTGGATTCTAGATCTAGACTAAATTGTGGATTGCAAATACAATCAATAGAACTTAAAAACCCAATAATTAAGAACAAATGAAGTTAATCATGATTATTACGAATTGCAATATGACTGGTGGAATGAATAACGCTTTGCTACAAACAGGTTTAAAAAGAAAAAAAATTAAAATTAATTTGAATTCTGAAATTTTGAATTCAAATTATGTTTTTCGAAATCACAAACTGAGACACGACCCTACTCATTGGAGTTATTGTTTCTAGAAACAGCTCCTGCCGCCCCCCCCCCCCCAAGCCTGCCTCTCCTCCTGGGCGGTTACGTGTGCATAGTTGTGTGTGTAAGTGTGTAGGCTTGTGTGTGTGCGTAGACCTGTGTGTATGCACGTAGGCGTGTGTGAGTGTATGAGCGTGCGTGTGTGTAGGACATGGACGCCTCCGACCAGGAGAAGCGGATAGCTCAGGACCGGAGCAGCCGCGCCGCGCCGCCTGCAGAGGACGGTGGGCGGTGATGCTGCAGAGGCTTCTGGTCCAAGCTGAAAAAGGCACGGAACATCAAAAACAGTCAAATGAGAACAATAAGCAATCGTGATTGCTCAACAAGTTTTCAGCGTTTCTGTTTCCTAACAGATTGCTATGTTTAGAAGGTGTTACACTAAATGTTATTTAAGCCCTTTCAACATAATGCTAAAAATGCTTGTGCATTAGAGGTAGAAGGAGGGGGGGAGGAGGTAACAAACGTCATAGAAAAGATTTAAAGAGAAAGAACAAAGAACTACAGTTGGGGCAAACTTAACCTGGCAGTGTCGTAATGCAGCGATTGGGAAATGCATGAGCATAGATTTTCACAATGCAGCTATACTAAAAAAGTTACCTAAATTAATGGATTAATTAATACAATGTATCAAAATTAGTGTAATTTATCTAAGTATTCCATAAATACTAAAGTTCGGAAACATGATTTAAATCTGTGGTGGGTTTGTAAGATGTGGTATGTTTTGAATACTCTGTTTTAAAATAAAAATTCATATTTTCTTCATGATCATGCATGTTTTGAGCAATGAATCCTACATTTAGCAACTTTTCATCGCCGTAGTCATGTAAAAGAACTGCAATCTTTACTTTATTCTTTACATCATATCTAACCAATTACTGTAACGTTACAAGATTCTGAAAAAAAAAAAATTATTAGTTCTCAAACATTGAAATGTATTACACACTACGCATGGGCAATGTCGCTCTTTTTAATGATCCGTTCATCAAAGGATCGTTTATTTCTTTTACAAGTTCATTGAACTCTCATTTACAAAAGGCATTTAAATTTTTTAAAAGTTCATAAAAAATCGTTAATTAAAAAAATAATTAACAATATAAATTATTTAAAGTATAAATATTTTTAAAACCCAGAGAGAGACAGAGAGTAGGCTATCTCTTTTTACTAATATTACAAATGCGAAAGTGAGTTTGTTTGTTTATAATTTTTTCACGCCGTAACTACTCAACCGATCATCATGAAATTTGGTATACACGTTGTCGGGAATGCGGGGGTGAACGTCGGGCACCTTTTGTTCAGAAAAAAAAAATTACATGATTTTTTTCCAAAAAAAAAGTCATATCTGTTCGATTTTTGCAGCATGTTAAAACCCTTAAAAAGTTGCACAGAGTGAACTTTACCCGAAGTTCGAGGGATAATTAGAACACCCCCTAATTCTTCATTTTAAGTTGATTTCATACTATAAAACGAGGCTATTCTTCATTTTTCAAGTATCGTCTGCGGTTTCTGGTCACGGAATTGAAATTAAATATTGCATTTCTGATTCGTAGCATATGATATTTTCGGAAGAAAAGTAATAAATAATGAGCATAAAGAATTCAAAAAATAAAAAAGTACAGTGAAGGTTATCTCCCATAGTAAAATATCGTCTGTTTCGCAATTATAGTTATTTGCAGAAAAATGAGTGAAAACCTTTTTTAGTATACTCAAAAATATTGGGTTTAATTTTCATGTTTTTTTTTCTTTAATATTATCTGCGTTTTCTGCCAGTTTTCAAAGCTTAAAATAGATTGGCCAGCTGATAAGTTGATGCATGATATAGTTTTAGAATTACTTGTATTCTAAGTTTTTAAATATTTTTCTAAACTATTCAGAACTTAATTCATTAATACATGCTGCTGTCAACGTGGAAATATCGAGCCTGATGCTGGTTATTAAAGATGACTAAAGTTTGGGGATTGTAAAAAATCCAAAGAGGACAGAATTAAAATTTTGAGCCATAAAATTGCTCTTTTCTATGCACTGAAGGGACATTTTACTTTTTTTTTTTTGCCTGACTGAGTGTTGAACACATGCGTCACTTGACTAAACTTTATTTTTTTGAGGTAAACCGTGCAATGCCGGGCAATGCAGCTAGTAAACACAATAAACTAATTATTCATTAACTTATCGACGTAAACAAGATGGCAGCAAAAATCTGAAGAGCAAATGATTGCCAAAAGCTTTTTTAAAAAATAGAAAAGAGAAACATATGTTTAATTAATTGTGTGGTATTACTTAAAGGCGAATAAAAGTAAAAATTCAACGAACGAACGAACTGAAAGAAATGCGCAATGTTTAAAACGGTTCAAAAGAACGACCGCTCATTTTTTAGGACATTGTACTGTGCCGCCCATTTTAAGAAGTCGTTCTTTTTGACTCGTTCGTTCATGAACGACACATCCCTATTACCTATTACACACAGATAAGCAGCGAAGCAGCTATGTACTAGTAACTTTGCTAATGCAAGTAAAATGTATAAATTCGACGCATTTTATATTTAGAAATAAGCATTCTAAAACAGCAAAATTAATTTTAAAAAATGAATAAATAATTTAAATTTTTTAAATCAGTTGATTTAAATCGTGATTCAAATCATGATTTAAATTAAATTGATTAAGATCAACGTACTCTGTCACTGATGTAAAAAAAACTGTCCACAAAATGAACCTTAACATGAAAAGGTAAGATAAATAATAAACACAGTTGCGAAATTTCCGATACGTCGTACCTTTTTTCGATACATTGAATGTTTGTGGATTCACTTGTGCGTTAACATATCATTTATATAATGTGAGCAGTGAATCAACGCACGAACCAACAACAACGCAAGAACCCAAGCAATTGCAGAAGGAAAACAGCTCCGTTCCAGTGCTCGACCAAGCGTGGAAGCGGCGAGGGTTTCGCCTTTTGCATACTCTCAATAATAAGCATTGAACAACTGGTTCTAAACGCGCAGTTGGACATTCAAATACGCGTGGAAATAAAAAATTTGCTTTTAATATAACAATGTAGAACAACGGTTTTTTTAAATACAATTTTCGTTACACTGTTTTTTTAAAAAGCTGAACTTCATTTACATTTGAGAAAAAGAAAGTTGGTATTTTTGTTTAGAAAATGTTGAAGAAGTTTATTTTTTTAACCTTTGACAACAAAATACTGTATTAAAGAGGGCAAAAAGATTGTTCAAATAATATTTACAATGTATTATAAATATATTGAATTAATATATATCAAATTAATAATATTTGATTTCTTATTTTTAACAGTTTACTGTTATACTCACTTATAGAGCAAATAATTGTTTATTTCTCTTAGGTATTTTTTTGAATAAGCGCATATCACAGATCAATAAAATGCACGTAAACAAAGAGTTTGAAATAAAAATTTTGACTTTAAAGCCTATAATTAAAAGAATCATTTTTAGTTTTTTTCCCCTCAATTATAGCTTTTTTTCCGTATAAATATTTTTTTAGCAAGATGTTCTCGCGATTTTAGTAATGCGTAGTATGTTACGCATTACTGTATGTTACGCATGCGTAGTATGTGACGTCAAGCGCAGAAATGTCGTTTTTGAAAACCTCAATTTATTTTTTTTTGTCAAACAATGAGTTGACATAAGGGAGAATGATTTTCAGAAATTGATTTTTCTCAATGACTTCTATCATTAAAAAAAATAATAATAATTTTACAAAATAATAAAACTACCCAATCGTTCGAAGCAGCTTAGTATTTCGCCAAGTGAGTTAGATGAAAATGATTTCAGAAAATGCATTTTACAGTTTTCAGTTTTTTATTATTTTTTCATCAAAGGAACGTAATATTTTTATAATTTAAAAATTATATATTCAATGAAAAAATTAAACTCGGATCTGAGCTAAGTTTTGCTATTATATGGGTTATTCATTAGATTGTTTTGTTTATAAATATGCATAAAAAAAGTTTTTTTTTTAGTTTGTTTAAAAAAGAGTTTGAAATGTAGTTGTATTTCTTTTTGAAACTTAAAAATATTAATTCGGAAAAACAAATTATGGGATATTTTTTTCTTATTATATATTCATCTTCTGAACGGTAATTTTATAAGATTGGCTCCATTCGGAAAATTATTTTTGCTTTATTTGTTGAGATTCTGCTGGAATGTAGTATTATACTGCATATTGTTAATGAACTTTAACAATAGACTCAGAAGTGGCTACACAAAATGTTAATCCCAAGGTACAAGGAAAACTTTTGCCCAAGAAAGCCCTCATATAACTGATCATTCTGCTATCGGTCTGCTGGTGCGCGTAAGGGGCATGAAGTGGGGCATGCAGTCAAAGACATTAACATGCTCTGTAGACTGCAGAAACTCTGCAGATTTTCTGCACATGTCTTGAATTTGAAATAATAATACAAAATTTATGCAAAAATCTAACATTTCTGCAGTTTTCTTAAAATTCAAGTAAAATTAAAGTAAATCTTAAAATTCTCACAAATGACGCTTATTCGGCTCAATACTTGACATTTTCACGCGAAAAAGGATTATTATTTGGTTATACCATACCACTAATAATTCAAAGATGTAGTGTTGCCAAAACTTAAAGTAATTAGAGATTTTGTTAAATCATCACATAATTTTTTGCGTGCGATTTTGAGTGTCACTTTCCCTCCGAGTCCGTAACCCTGCCGGGGCTTTGGAGATAGAGTCGGAGTCGTGGCATCGGAGTCGGATTGATTTTGAGATAAGTGATTCGGAGTCGACCCCACGGTCCTGGTCTCGATGCCACTCAAAAATTTACTTTTAGCCGTAGAGTGATATTTAGAAAATTGCGACAACATTTACGAGAGAGAAAAATTACCCAGAATTTTTTTTGTTTTATAATATGCTTGGGGGACTCCAGCCCACAAAATATTTGAAAATCTTCCATGAAAACAAACAATTGATAACAATTAAGACTAAATTCTGTAAAAAACATAACTCATTGAACGCAAACTTGAACAACGTGAAAATGCACGTGAAGCATAACAGTCAAACATTATTTCTTTTTTTCCCTTCCAAAAATTGAGATTTCTTCCAAGCATAAAGCTTGGAAGGGAAGGGGAGACTTTCTTCTACTTAAATACATTTAATGTTAGTCATCGAGTAAATTTTACAAATTTGCGATGATATTTAGATGTCAGAATTTTTATTCAATTCATATCAAAATGAATAGATAAATGAAATAAAAAGAATGAATGTATCAAAAACTAAATGATCAAATGAATCATTAAACGTTATCTGAGTAAATATGTGAATGATTAATGAATAAGCAATAAAGAAATGAATGTGTAAGAATTTGTGAATGAACAAAGCATTTAACACGTAAGTTAATTAGTAAATGAATGAGTTGATAAATAAAATGAACTATTACACGTTCCCACAAAACACTTGGGATAATTAAGAAGCGTATGCTAAGCGTAAACTAAATGCTATGTTGCGAACTGAGTTTTAGTGCAAGGTGGCTAAAAAGTTTGAGAATTTTTTTTAGTGATGCAACGAACAGCAATTTGGCAGAATACCGAATATTCGGCTGCCGAATAGTAGTTCACTTGTTTTTCTCTAAAAACAAAGCGCAGGTAGCATTTAAAGCATAATTATGTGTGAGGTATTCAATATACCTTATTAAATATATTTTTAAAAATGATTTGGAGCATTTTAAAAAAATAACAATTTAAACTTAAAAAATACTCTGCGAAAAATTACCAAAAAGGAGATATTTCCTTAACAACAGTTACCAAGATCAAGTTCTATATTACAGTTTTTAAAAAGTATTTTTTTCTATTAGAGGCATTGTTTTATAAAGCTTCTTAAATAAATAATAAGAAAAAAAATTAAATGAAATGATGAAGAATTGGATTGCATCATATAAATTTTCTATGTATGTATACGGTTTCCAAAATAAACAGTAACAAATCAAATTTCTGTGTGAGAAAATTTAATTTCTGAAGTTTTCACTAGAAAAAAATATAATTATATTTAGATAAATAATCCAGACTTTATTGGTGGATAAAGTCTGGATATGATGAAAGGCATTCTTGAACAAAAGTTGGAGAAGCAGTTTTGTCAATTCAAGATCATGAACTCAAAATTGCAATGCAACTGTTTTTAATACCAGGTTTGAATTTCTTTTCAACAAAATTTAAGTGAAGGAGATAGTCACGGCAATAAAATAAAAATTGATGACCAAGGAAAAAATATCCAGCAGAACAGTCGGAACAAAATACATTTATCACAATTGTTCCACTCTGGCAGAAAATTCAAGTTCTGCGGCAGAAATGTCCGCTTAAAATGAAATAGGAGTACCAAATGCAGTGAACACTTATTTTCAAAATCTGGTAACTTTATATGGAAAGAGAGAGAGAGAGAGAGATAGAGAGAGAATATCAATATAAAAAATGCTGATTTTTTTCTTTTTTTAACTTTTGTGCATCATAATCTGTGTTAGCACTCAGAAAAATACAACTTTGTTCTATGATCTTCACAACCATAAATATTACAAAGAATATTTTTTTTAATGTAGTGTAAGAAATTATTATATTAATGAATATTTTTACATTACAAATTGCCATATTTTATAAGAAAAAATGAAAAGACAGGGAAAAAAACCTTTTATATAATAATTCAATTTTATGCATATTTTTTTTATGAGCGAAAAAAAAAACTAACCTTTGCTTCATGTATGCTTGCATTTATCTACTTAAATGCTTTGTAAACCCTCGTTACATGGCACTTGTCGGGAGATAACAAAAAAGCGCGATATATCCAAATACGCGATGTAGCCGAGGTCATAAAAGTAAAGATTTAAACAACGTAAAATTAATTACACGTGTCTCCACTAAAATATTAGTTCATTTTCGTATTAGGATGATTTTCGTGATAAAATCAAAAGAAAACTAATCTACCAATTTTTCTGTAAAAAAATGTTAAAAATATTTTTGTTGACTTATGGTAGAATATGAATTGAGAGTTGTAGCTTAAACTAGAACGAACTACGTGTGTAGAAAATATGCCAGTTTTTTTTAACTGATTGAACAAGAAGAAAAAAAAAAAATCTGCGGCGTCAAATGTAAAGCAACATTTTTGAAATATGTAAGTTTTTGGGAGACTAAGGAAAAGCGCGATATATCCGAATCAGCGATATAACGAGGGGTAACTGTAGAATTAATATCATTAGATAAAATAAGTACCAATTTTCCTAATATGCTAGAAAGAGGATTTTGTTTTTAGTAAATGGCGGGTCAAGATTTGTACCCGCGAATATCCTTTAAAAATGGCAATGCACTGTAGTAGTATAACAAGATTTCATTTTAAATACCCATAAAATTAATAAGCATAAAATGGATAAAATAATAGCATAAAATTAAATAAGCATAAAATAACATTTTTATAAAACTTTCGATGCGGGGAAAAAAAAAAAAAGATTTTTTGCACAATATTCGGCAGAACCGAACAGTAAATTAGACGTTCGGCGGAAGAGTTGAAGAGTTGAATAGGCCGAATATTCGTTACATCACTATTTCTTATCTCGGAAACCCAGTGGCGGATTTATAAGTTTGTTGTCCGTCAAAATGCATTTTTGGGGTCTTCTTGATCAATCATCTATGTAAAATGTTCATCATGCGCATATTTGTAAATCGTAGCGGTTATGCTGCCGTGGGCTGGTAAACGGCAGAAATGAGTTTTCGAGAAATTTGCAGAAATTAGTGTTGTGTTCAATACTAACAATAGAGAAATGTTGAAATAAGACTTTTTTTCGCGCCTTTTTTTCAGCGGAAACCATTTAAGCACACTTGTACAAAAAAGCTAACACACAACCACTAGCGCAGCCAGAAATACCTTATGGAGGGGTTTTTATGATCAAAAATACCTTCTGGGGGGCTTTTTAAAATAAAAAATACCTTACAAAACGGATTTTTTTGATAAATTCCTTCTGAAGTTGTTCTTTAAACAAAACAGTCCTTTCATATGCATAAATTAAAATATAATAATTTGCATTTATGAAAAAACCAATACCTCTGAGGGTGTTTTCAACCCCCACTCCCTTCACTGCGCCACTGCACACAACAGATGACAAAAATGCAAAAAAAAAAAAAAATGAAAATTTACAGTTACTGCCCTTTACCTGCCGACGGCAGTATGGTAATGGCAGCCCCTCGCAAGTGCAACATATTCAAAATATTCAAAATGGTAAACCCGCCACTGAAGAAACCTAGTGCCCATCCATATTTCACACAAAAGCAATATAATAGTGTACTTACCAACGACACTTCGGTCTATTGGAAAACATCCAATGCTATTGATCGGCTTTTGTGATTTAACACCCAAAAAGTTCGGAAAATCCATAATCCAACGGAAGACAGCGAAAATTGAGTCATACGGATTACCGCGCAAAACACAACGCACTAACCGAAACTAACCTCACAGCACTACGATCTTTCCTCCGTAAGAAATTAAACCGAAAACTATTTTACTCTCGAAGCGAAGCGACCAGCAGCGCGCGAAGTGAAAACGGGCTGGGAAAAAACAAGAGAAGGAGGGAACATAATTGGTGATTGGCCGGCGCGGATGAGTAAGGCGGTGCCAGAATCTCACCCGGTTTCCTTTAATTATTTTTCTTTTATAACACGTCAGAAGCTGTTTCCATAGTTACAGGGGTTAATTTAGAAGTGCATTTTCTCTCTCTCCATTCTGTTGCTATTTCCTAAGGAATAATCCAAACAGAAATATTTTTAGCTCTTCTACGAGCGTATTTTTTCACTTTAAAAATTGAAAATACGTCTCTGAAACTCATTCAAGCGCAGTCTACTTGAAGTAAAAAACGAGCATCCTGAGAAGTGAGAGCAATTGGATTTTTTTAATACATTCGAACTCTCTTATAACCAGGGCCTGGTTACCACGCAGGCCTACTAGGCCTGGGACTGACGCCCCATCTGCCTAAGGGGGCCCAAATTACTTAAAGAAACATGCATTAAAACTTTTAAGAAAATATATGTATTTTTAAAGCAATAATTTAAAAACATGACTTGTTAATTGGAAAAAATCATCCTTAAAGGAGATTTCTTTTTTCATTCTGCCATTAACGAATTAACCATGTCAAAATTATGAGGGACTCCGAAGGGGATTCATAAATGCACATGATAAATAATTTATACATAGTTGTGATAGACAAAGAGGCCCTCAGAAATGCATTCCGACGATTCTCAAACCTGTAAATCAACCACTGCATTCCACTATAGAATATTCGGGATGGGGGCGGGGGGGGGGGGCTAAAATCAATTGTGGGCCTAGGGCCTCACTTTTAGTTAGTCGGGCCCTGCTTATAACGAGCCCTGATTTAACGAGAACCCGGATTTAGCTAGGAAATCAGAAATATTTGGTTGGTACGATGTTACGCCTGTGGGAGTGTAACTCGCTTTTAACGAGCAAACCAGGGTTAAAGTAAGCAACACATTTGTGATTCATAAAATTTCTCTTGACCTTCAGTTCAACTTATCCTCTCTTAGAAAAATTTCTTTAACATTCCGAAGTCAACCGAAAGTGAATGATTAATCTTGTGGCGTATTTGGGTGACACCCTGGTCGTAATTTGCAGTGTCACCCCCCCCCCCCCACCTACAATCGCAAATAAAAACAATGTTTTTTACGTTCTGTGTAAACATGAAATTTATGCAATTTTCAGAAACGACTAGAGTTGTGTTTTTTGTGAAATTTTATGTTATATTATTTTAAGTACATAAATATTTTAAGTCAGGGTTGTTTGGTTTAAACCACGGATTAAACCAAGTGTTTTTTTTTTTTTTTCAAAAAAAATTTTTTTTTTTTGAAAAAATTCATTATTCCCCCCCCCCCTTCCCTCCGTTAAATGTTTCATAAATTTTACATATTGTTGTAAAGAGTAAAATCTAATTGAGGAGGCAAAGTAAATAGCAACGCTTTATGGATAAATTACATATGTATTTAATAAATTTAGAAACTTACTGCAAGATTGCTAAACAGTTTTTCTTTTGCTTTTCTCTTTTTTTTTTTTTTTAAATCAATGCAACTTTTCTATTAGGTACATAACTATACAAGACAGACCAACTAAGTTTTTCTAAAATAACATGGAGAAAAATCCAAGTATTATTCCTTTTTTTATTTATTCTATCATCATTATTTTTCAGTCTTTTGCATTTCAAAATAGTCAAAAAAGCATATTCCAACCAAAACTTCATTTACTACACAATTTGCTTCATTACTTAAGATTTATTGAGATAGATTATGTACCATTGAAACGATGCATAGTGTATATAAATTTTAACGCTAGAATATTTAAATGACAAGAGAAAACAAAATAACTAAAGAAGTCCAAGAACACTTAGAAGAGGCATAAAGTTGTGCTTATATCTGCACACTTTTTACCTCCCCGATAGGCGATGCAGTCAGAGCAAGAAAAGAAAATATATAAAATTATGGAAACAGAAAATATTAATGTAACTTGGTGTTCTTATATAAAAAAAAATTAATGCCAAATTTTCACCTTTCAAAGGACTTTTTTTAATCCCAATATAACAAAAGAAGTCTTATTAATGGTGGAAGAATCAATAAACATTAATTTTTATGACAGTCTTCATTATTAAAATCTGTTAAAAGGGTATTTTCATACTGGGGCTATATATGTAGTATATATGTATATATATATATATATATATATATATATATATATATATATATATATATATATATATATATATATATATATATATATATATATATATATATATATTATATTAGGACTCGACCGATGCATCGGCGCCGATGGTTCAACAATTTCGCCATCGGCATCGGCATCGGCGGCCGATGCTAACTTGCAGGAAACATCGGCCCATCGGCCTTAAAAAACATCGAAAAGCCGATGGAACTAGTCGATGTTTTTGAAAAAAAAGGAACTTTGTTGTTTTACTTTTTAATACAAAGTAAAGGGAGTTATTGTTTTTACATAAAATTGTTTACTTAAATTTCAGTATGAATTTCTATTTTAGTCACCCCTGAAAGAGTTTTTTATACAGCATTCAGGTACCAAATAAGTTAATTGTTGCGTTGTTTCTTGCGGCTGGATGTACGTATGTATCTCTCATAATTCATTACTCAAAAATGGTAAACTGTAGAAGGCTAAATTTTCGCATGTGGGGTGTGCGTACGTTCCAGTTGTGCACTTCACTTTTTGTTTTCGATCGGGTGTTCTGAAAAGCCTATATTTACTCATTTTTTGTGGCTATTAATAACTTATTTCAATGCAAAACTAATATAGCGTCTCAGACTGACGATCATTCGGTGATATATTGCCGAATTTGAGACTATGGAAATAAATATGAGATGGAGAAACCGGTTTTGTTTCATTTTCCTAGATTCCAGTTGAAACGACGGTAATTTTTAATTTTTCGATATTTGTAATATGAATCACAGTAATGCAGTCTTTTCTGTATTGCTTCGGCGGAGCTACAAGTTTGAGGCCTGTCGAAATACATTTTGGGGTCCTATTTCTCTAGCACAGAAGTTGTAAAACATTTATCATAAGCATTTTTGTAACTCTTACGGTTCCCCTATGGTTATGGGGCCTCTCGCGCAATTGCAACATTTGCTATATTTTAAAACCGCCACTGTACGTCAAAACAAACTCGGGTGCAAGTTTTAAAAGGGTTTTTCTGCTCAATGTTTATGATTATTTTGAACTCTATTTTTTACGATTATTTTTTGTATTTCCGAGAACACTTGCGTGCCCCTCCTCCAAATCGAACAATTTCTGAAATTAAACTCTTAGTTGTACTTCTGAGTTGTTTAAAACTAACACCATTCATAAAATTAGAGATTTTTTTTAAAAGCTTTATCTATTGTTGTCAGAAATTGATTAAAGACGTTTTGAATGGGAACATAATTCGGAAACCAAAGGGACTTTTGAATTTTTTCTTCGAAAGTGCTGAAGTAGATTCAGAAACTCTTCCGAGGCGTTGGTGGTAGCGGTTCTGTACTAAAAAAATGAGGCCGAAGTTTAATGTTGTGAGTCACTCCAAAATCAGAGGGTGACCCCCCTAACCCACCCTCGTCGTTTCAAGCACTTCTTAAATATTTAGCGGTTATTTATTTTGGTCAAGAAATATCATTTTGCGTATTCCTTATACTTGTTTCACCTATATTTCGTAATGCGCCATCTTTTTTGCATCATTAATAGCGATCGATTTTTTTTCTGTTGTAAGTAACTATTTTATATATATATATATATATATATATATATATATATATATATATAAAATGAATAAGTTATTTTCGTGTTCATCATATTTTTAATAATATGTTATAGAAAAGTTTCAAGGATTTTCTATTGTGCATTTTTTTAAATTTCGGAAAATTATTGTTAAATTTCAAAATTTAATTTGAACTTGTCGTGTGCTTCATAAAAGATTAAACAATTAAATTGTTCAATATTAGGTGTGAAAACATCAGATCAAGTAGTATATGTATTCAGTTATTAACTTGATGTAAATATTGAGTTTGTTTATTGTGGCTGCGTTTTAAGAACATCGCTCTTTTCATGGCTATTTCTTTTTTTTCGCAAAATTTATGTCACGGTTATAGCTTTTATGAAAAATGCAAACTTTTAGTTTCATAAATTTTAAATGAGTATAAAAATATTTTTATTATGATTTAATATTGTAATTTATCTGTTCCCTTTTTTGTTTAATTTGATGAGTAAAAAATGTCTACGTGCAATCTTTCCACTTTAATTGCGTAATTTGTTGACGGTTTCATAGTTTTATTCCTAATTTTTTTTGGAATGATTAAACAACATAATTTAATGTTTTTTAACGATGTTTAGTGTACCTAAATCCATACATTATTACAATATTACTGAAATCTTAGTTATATGTTCAATTTTTAAAAAAAAGTCAATTGGTTATTAAACAGTCTCTTCGTTTTCTTCCTTTATTTTTATTTTATTTATTTATTTATTAATTTTTTTTTATTTATTTATTTTTGCTGTTGTTCTTTCTCTTCCATCATACAGCAATCAAAAAAGGAGAAGCATAACTACACAGATACAGATTGTACGTAGTACGATCCAAAAGTTCGGGGGACAAGCTGTATAAAACCTTACCCAAAATAGTTCACATTACCTAAGCACATCCAACTTCAAAAGGGCAATTTGAGAGACTATGTAATTCTGCTAGTTTTCATATAACTCTTGGAAACCCTCCTGGAAGCCATTTTTCGCTACCGTCTGTGACGCAGCTTTATCTTCTCCTGGCGGAAGAAAGCGGCGTCCATGCTAATGTTTTTTTTTTTTTTTTGCTGGGAACAGGTAAAAGTCACACGGAGCTAAGTCCGACGAAACGTTATGTTATTTGTTTGTCACATCAACGTTGGCAGAAGTGCATAGTCGTTCAAGGTGAGTAATTTGTAGATAGATGTACTTCGGTAATGTGAACTATTCAGGGTAAGGTTTTAAACAACTTGTCCTCGAACTTTTAGATGATACTACGTACGTATGAGTTTTCAACTTACTATTTCATAACGTTTATAAGTGACGCAAGTTTACGCGCATGAAGCCATCACAAGAGAATTTGCGATAATTAACTAAGGAGGCGTTCAAAATAGATATTTCGGTCATCTATATGTTCTTAGGTACATATGCATGTACAGGTGCACCGAAAAAAGTTGTGAAGTTTAAATTGGGTGATCTTCAAATAAAAATTTAGGTCGAAATCTGATTTTTTCTTTTTTTTTTTTGTGATTACAATTCCTTATTCGTAGAAAGGAAGTAAAGTGAAATGAATCAATGATCCTTTAAAGCCCTGACAATCATATCAATTTATTTCTGTTAGATTTTTTTTTTGCCATCGGCCAACGGCATCGGCCATCGGCCATCGGCCATCTTTGAACAATCGGCCAACAATCGGCATCGGCCCATCGGCCAAAAAATGCCATCGGTCGAGCCCTAATATATATATATATATATATTAGGGTGGAGCTTATTTGCACTGAAAAAATAAAGTTTTAATTTTTGTAGGTCTTACCCTCTTAATTTGTTCCTTTTGATGAAAAACCACTAAATATGAAGTTTGAATGAAAAATTTTGATATTTAGAGGTAGCTCAATGAACTTGAAGTTTGTTACATAGAGAAAATTTCGACGAAAAGTGATAGTTACACATTTATTTATATAGCACTTGTAAATCAATTGAGGCATGAAAGAAGGTTATAAAATGCACATGGCATTGTTCTGGAAACAAGTTATTGTTTTGAAACAGTCCCAGATAAAGTCACTTTCCTGCTGTCAGGGTATATTCTGCGGTGTTTCTCGATGACTTGCAGCAGAAACAGCAACTGCCTTTCATCATATGTTATCAGTCCACTGAACTCCTGAATGAGTGACACTCCACGTTCAGCATGATCATTCACTACATTTAAAGCTTGAATAATTTTTTTGGCTTCTTTGTAGTCATCTCTTGTTTCCCACGATGCTGGATCAACAGAAAAATAATCTACGGGCAGGTTTAATGCCTGGAACAGTGACATAGACTTTGCTGTTACAAAATCATCCAAATTTTTGTTCCCAAATGTTTGAAGATCAATCTTCCTCTGTTTAGAATTTTCTTTAGCTGGTTTTATCATAGCACTGACCATTTTTATCTTGGTAGATGCACTGACATGACTATCAAGAAAAGCCAACGAAACTAGTTCCTCTGGTAAATACCATAAATGGTTGGAAAACTTATTTGCAGCTGCTTTCGAGATATTTGTATGAATAGCCGAATATTCAATCAAAGACTTCATTAGTAACAGGTCATTATATGGAGCACTTGCAGCTTCTGGTGCTGATATCCGCATGCTTTCATGTATACACGTGCAATGAAAATGCATACAGCTGTTAATCCCTTCTCTTCTTTAGATGCAAGCTTGAATTGTGATCTAAACATCCAGATTTTGAGACTATAAAAACATTTCGACATCCAACGGTCGTGATGCATGGCTCCAGGCGACATAAATTTAACACCTCTAACAGGGGCAGTTCCAAGGAAAATAAGCACAAGTTCAACTAATTCTTTATAATCACCTCTTAGTTGGTTATAAGACTCTTCCATGTACTTTTTTGCATAAGCAATTGTATCTTTTATATCCTTTATCAGTTCATCAACTACGTCAATTGAAATTCCAGTTTCGTACTGGTCGGTGTCAATGAAGTTCCAAAATTCCTTGAAACGTTTGAATAATGGAATTTCAGGAGAAGATGTGGCTCCCTTGCACACTTGAAACACTGAACCTATAATCAGTCCCAACACATGATGCCTGCACGCAAAAGGAACACATGCACCCGAGTTACTGCCAGTGTTTGAACTGGTTGTGTCAAAACACATAGCATGTATGTTGTTTGATATTCCCCAGCTTTTCAATAGCTTTAAATACTGCTGTAGCCTTTGCCTCACCTGTCCCAGATGGAATTCTTGGGAACTGCAAGTAGCTGGTGAATTCTTTTCCCAGTTACTAGTACAGGCAGGCGATCCACTTTATCTTTTGCAACGAATCAGGAATTAATTTGCTGTCCCAATGGATAACTAGAGGGGCGTTAGGTTGAAACTTAGCCTTTATGTCTGCATATTTCTGAGCTTTTTCCTTCCTTCTTTGACAGCGAATTGAGTCCTTACTTAAAGAAAATTCATTGATATTGAATCCTAAGTTTTTTGCAGTTTCTGCTATGATATAGAAATCCTTTCGGTCTGACACTTTTGTTGTGTCCAAAGCTGCAGCAAGTTGGGGAGTAACTATAGTTTTTCTCCCTCGCTTCCTTTTCTCTCTTTTTGATGCTTGTTCTGTGATATCCATTTTCTTACCTTCTTCCGTTGAGCTTAATTTGCTATCAGTTTCAGTATCAGTAGATGATTCAAGTTCCACTATAGAATCTTTTAATTCTTTAATTTTCTGTTGCTGTATTCGGACATTTGCTTTTGTTTCTCGTTCAAGAGCTTTTTTCTCTTTTATATCAAGCTTTTTATCAACTCCTAACATTGATCCACATCTATCTTTCTTCCTTTGTGCTATTAAAAAGTCTTTGTCTTCTTGTACGACTGCTTTACCGTAAAACATCAGCATGAGCAACATCAAAAAGATCTTCTAATTTAGAGAGAAAAGTTGATTCCTTAGCTTGCTGTGTTGATGAACATGAAGCTTTATTTTTCTTCAAAAGCTGCCTTTCTTTATACAGCTTTTCAAGCTTCATTTGGCAATTTTGGTTGTCTCACATAGGAATTCTAGCTTTTTGCCAAAACTTGGCAATTTCTGTGATGGTCAGAGTTGAAGCTTGTCTTACGGTTTTCTTCAATTCAAGATGATCAGGGGCCAATCCAGGATATTTTTCTCGCTACCTATTTTTGTGAAAGTATTGCATCATTCTATTTCTGTGAAAGGTTGTTTTTTTTATCAGCATTGTTTTTGTGAAATTTTAGAGGCATCCTAATTTTTGTAACAGAGAAGTAGAACAAGTGAAATTTTAGTTTGAAAAGTGTAAATGTCATCTAGTATTATTTTTAGCAGGTTTTGTTTTTTGGGGAGGGGGGGAGCTAAAAACCTAAGAAGTACCAAAAATACCATCGTAATTTCAGCTTAAAGGGTTATGTACTGTGTACAATATTGGAAATTATGAGAAAAACGGTGCCCCAAAACATGTCAAAAGATTGCGATAATATTGCATAAATACACTTTTGGCGAGAAACAGCTAAAAATGAGTTAAAATACCACAAAAAGGTTGCTATTTAAGTGATTGTTCATATAAATCGGCTTAGAATTTTATGTTATAAGTAAATTTTGTTTTAAACAGAGAAACAAATTTTATGTTTTAAAATGCGAATTTTTGTGAAATTTTCGATGATTTTGTGAAGCTACCTGATTTTATTACTTGATATTTGTGAAAGTACCTATTTCAAAACAAGATTTTTGTGAAGGTACCGAAAAACGGTAGTAAAATCAGCCTATATTGGGCCTTGATGATGATGCAAAAAATGTCCCAGAGCCATACGCAAGGATGGCGATTTTCCATCTTTTAATTCTGGAACTGACCCACCAAGAAGATACAAGTCATTTTGAGATCTTGTGGCTTTTGCAGTCATTTTGCTTTCAAAACTGAAGCAAAAATAAAATACTGAAAACAAATACACATAATGGAAAAGTAAGCAATGTTTGCTTTTCGAAAAAAAAAAAGATCCCGCAATGTTAAAATTTTCACAGTTGTTGAGCTGTTGTTGTTAATATTTTCATAGTTGAAAAATAAGCTCCACCCTAATATATATATATATATATATATTCTTTGATTAAAAAAAATTGTATTCCTATATGCTTTAAACCACGAGAAATAATGCCTACAATGGAAAACATAATGATTTTCTTGAAATCTACCAGTCCTGTTTCTATAATTGTTGTCACTGATACATTAGGTAAATAAATTACATGATTTAACTTTTTAAAAATCTTTAAACAAAATATGCATTGATCTTTTGATTATTAAAGTTCTGTAATGTACATCAGACTTGTGATTCATTTGTGGGCACTGCAAAATACTTCCCATGTTTAAGAATGCGTGATTTTAATTTTACTTTTTTATTTATTGTAGATAGCTATGATTATAAGGAAATTAATTTACAAGAATTTATTCTTGGTTATTTGTAATTAATAATGTCTGAACTATCACAGTAAATTATTTCTTTGATTTTTAATCCCAAGACCCTTTTACGTATTGTGATTTTTTTTATAATAGTTAAAGATTTTCAAACAATATTCTCCAATAGAAATCTCTATGTTTGAGGAAATAAAATTACAAGATTTTACTCTAAACTATTTAATTAATAATGAAGAAATCAGGTACAAATATGAATATTCAACACGCCTTGACAATTAATTGCTAAAACCTTCATAATTTTAATAAAATAAAATTGTTTTTCCTACAAATAGTTGTTTAAATCAAATAAACCCGATTTAAACCCAAAAAAAAAATTTATTTAATAATACTGTAATTATTTACCAGTGTTAAAAGAGTGCGCGTCCTATCCTTTGAATGCACCAGACAAATGTTTTTCCTATCTCCAGTAAAGTAGTGATTATGTGACTTACCTTTGGTTCTGAGGCACATATTTGTAACATTGACTTGTAAAGTTTATATCGGAATAGCTTATGAGTATTTTTACAACAAGATTGAAAACAAAGACTTCGGTAATGAATGGGCCAATTGTTGGTTTTTAATTTTGTAATTTTTTTCTAATGCTTTTTTATAGCTCAAAATTGGCTCTTTAGTTACTTTACTTAATTAGTTATATAAAAAAAGTCATAAAAATTGGATTAGAAAATGTCTATAATGAATGAAAATAGGAAACAAAAATATAGAAATTTGGCCCATTCATCCCCACATGTGGGGCTGAATAAACATTAATTTTTATGACAGTCTTCATTATTAAAATCTGTTAAAAGGGTATTTTCATACTGGGGCTATATATATATATATCTATATATATATATATATATATATATATATATATATATATATATATATATATATATATATATTTATTCTTTGATTAAAAAAAAAATTGTATTCCTATATGCTTTAAACCACGAGAAATAATGCCTACAATGGAAAACATAATGATTTTCTTGAAATCTACCAGTCCTGTTTCTATAATTGTTGTCACTGATACATTAGGTAAATAAATTACATGATTTAACTTTTTAAAAATCTTTAAACAAAATATGCATTGATCTTTTGATTATTAAAGTTCTGTAATGTACATCAGACTTGTGATTCATTTGTGGGCACTGCAAAATACTTCCCATGATTAAGAATGCGTGATTTTAATTTTACTTTTTTATTTATTGTAGATAGCTATGATTATAAGGAAATTAATTTACAAGAATTTATTCTTGGTTATTTGTAATTAATAATGTCTGAACTACCACAGTAAATTATTTCTTTGATTTTTAATCCCAAGTCTGTCAGACTGACTGAATTGGCCATTGAAGGTAATGAATGGGCCACTAAATGAATTCAATGAAAACATGTGGAAAATGAGCTTTTAAAAAAACATCTCATAAGTAAATAAAAACACAAGCAAAAATGTTTATCAATTTCATTACAATTACTGTTAAATGTTATGTTTTTTTTTAAATATTTAAAATTTTAATTGATTTTGTTAAAATTCGATACTATCATTGACAAAGTGCTAATAATAAATAAAATTTTCTATTACATTTTCAAATAGACAAGTATTTTTTTTTAAGAAAAGTATTATTTAAATATACCTTAGCCTACAAAAGCAAACAATAGGACATTTTCAAATAATCATAAAATCAACAAAGGAAAAGCATACTTTTCTACTCTAGCCTATTTATTAAATAATGGATGGAATCACTCATATCTAATCGAAAAGATAAAATAATACAGGTATGCGAGGTCAATAACTGGCAAGTTCATAATCATTTATAGAATTTCACTTATGTTTCTAATAAATAGCTAATATTTCTTAGGGTTAAAATGTGCAAATTTTAGAAATTATCAGGGTTCGAAAATATCCTGATATTTTCGGAAACAACGAAAATATCCGATATTTTGATATATATCCGATATTTTCAATTAGCACAAACAAGGTCAAAATAGTAAAAGCATCCTCAAATCCCTCTTTATTATTATTACAATATGTTGAATTAAAAATAAGATTTCTTTCATTACTTTAATCTAATATTTCATTTTACATTTTTATCAATTTCAATGCAGTTAATTTAGTACAAGCTGTGTTACTCATTTTTCTTCTGTTAACTACTTCTATAAGATTATGTGATTCAGAAAGAAAAATAAAAAATATGCATTTTGTCGGTTCACAGTCATTTTTCTTTTTTTTTTCTGACCAACATTTAATATTTAATTAGAAAATTTTAATATTAATTAAAATTGTTACATTACTAATATTTTTATGAATATAAAATAAAAAGGAATATTGTATTACTTTGTTATATTAATGGAAGTAAAATATAGTACATAACTTTTTTGGTTATTTTTAATAATAAATAAACAATATTACTATGAATAATAATTTTTATATTGAAAATACCGTAGTTGAAAAAATAAATATGGAAAATATCAAAATATCATAATATTTTCAAAATAAATATCGGATATACATCGTGATATATATCATGATATACATCGTGATATATATCATGATATATATCGACGAACCCTGGAAATTATAATAAACCTATTCTAACAAGACAGTAATCTAAATCTATGATAGCCAGTAATGTTTAATAAATAAGAGAAAATCAGAAAAAAAGGAAGAAAAACCGTATTTTGGTGGGTCATCCATAACCATGATACAGTGGCCCATTTAGCCCCACATACACTTCTGGAATACAGTCAGGTTTTTTTAATACATGAAATTTAAATAAAATCAAAATGCATCTTAAAATTGTTAACAAATGCGGACAGACTTGCTAATACACATATGTGCAGTGAAATAATATATACTTTTTAGCTAGTCTTTATTTTACTGAAAAGGGAAAAAATTACTTTTCAATCAGATTATTGATCATCCTACTGTAGTGGGAAAATGGTTTCTCACAAAAAAAATTGAAAATTGGATGAGTTTAGTTGAACAAATAACTCCATCTGTTCGTGGCATCTAAAATACTTTAAAGCAAATCCACATGGCCCATTCATAAACACTCTCCCCTAAATATTGTTCAAATTTTTATTCCTCATTCAAAGTTTTTTTCCTGTTAAAGTAACTTAAAAATAATAACATGTAGGCGGGGGTGCCCCCCTAAGGACAAGGGCGCACCCACCAAATATCAAAATGCCCCGACCCCCACACACAAAAGTAAGAGCCCACAAATGAGAAAAATACCCCTCAAAACAACCCCCTCTAAAAATTGTAATGGCGCAGTCTGCGTCACGCCCCCCCCCCCCCCAGGTGGACACTCCTGCATGTAGGAAATTGCTTAAATGTATCTGCTTGCGTCATGTATTATTTGTTACCCCTGGTTAAGGCTCATAATTAGTAACCATTCATTCATAGCATTAAGAATGAACTGCCCTCTAAAACATTTTAAAAACTAACCCTTTTGAATACTCGCTACGCTGCCCCGGGGGGGGGGGGGTATTCCGGTGACCCGGTTGAGCAAAGGAGAACAAAACATTTGATTATAAATAAACAGTTGAACGGAATGCGTTAATGTTATAGTTTCATATATAAACAAAAAATAAAGGAGTTGAACATAGTATGAGTAAATAGAGAAAAGAAAAGAATGAAAAATGATAAAATTCAGTAGGTAAAAGGTGGAACTTGAAATGTGAGTACGGCTACGTCTGCGGTAGCTTTTGAAATATTGTGTACGCTTAATATTTAGTGTAAGATGTTCTGTTTCGATTTCAGAAAAGTTTTGTTAGTGTTCTCAGAAGTGCTGCGTGTGGTTGTATTACATTACTATTAACATCATGTTGGAATGTTATTATTAACATTTTTATTCTTTGGAAACATGCGCGAAGTAAATAACGAAGTATTCAGTAACAGAGTATTAAACGTACGCTTTCAAAGGGCAGTTTTGTTAAGATTTAGTGCTTATTCCCCCCCCCCCCCTCCAAGTTCAGATTTTTTATGAACTTGATTTATTTATCGCTATCAACAAAATAAGCTATCAGAATAACTGAATCCTTACCTTTTGCTTCTGAGGTTTCCATTTGAGGCTACAACAACACGGAACTAGTTTTAACTATGCACCAGAACTGATATTCGCTGCTACAACCGTGGTTTGCAAAGCGACTCTGAAGAACAGTTACTGCATGTGATTGGCGCGAATTCGTTGGAATCATTTTGATATGATTGACAGTTCTTATGGCGTGATACAACGATTTTTGCTATTTTTGGCTACATCTGGGCTTTTTCTTGAGATTTACGTGCGTTGGAGAAAGAAATAGTTTTCGCATTCGATTTGTTCTTTATTATTCTTTTGAAATTGTAGTAGGTTTTGTGGTATCTAAAAAAAGGGAGGTGATAGTTGCTGGGAAGGGTGTAACACGGAGGGGTATGTGCCCGGAAATGTTTTTCCTATAGATTCACCTTCACAGTCGTTTTTACGATGGAATAAATTATCAGATAGTTGCCTGTCTGTATCCGATCTGTATTGTTACATTTTAAAATGCGATAGTGTTAATTCAATTTATTTAGGCGGAAAACCATTATTACTACCACTATTATTTAGAACTTACCATTATTATTTAGAACGTGTTCGGACTGTAGATGATGTTGATTCAAGGAAACCTGGATAAGTATCGATTTCAATAGAAATTGAATAGTTGCGTATGTCAGAAAAACATTCTAGATATTTATAGACATGTGATTCCTTTTTTTTTTTTTTTTTTTTGAGAAAATATTAGATTTTAATGAAAATGTTTTTTTTTAATTGAAATTAGTTTTAGTAATTTGTTATAGGTACGATTTTATAAATTATAATTAAAAAAGTTATTTTAATTTCATGGTGAACAATAAGATAATTAACTGATTCTATAATAAATATTGTATAAATATCGGGTTTTCTTGTCTTGTTTTATTTTTAACTTATTTGTTGAAATTTTTTAGGTTTAAAGAACTTACTGGAATAGTATTCCGAGTTTTATTTTTGATATTGTTCCAATGGAATGATTAAGTGTTACCATTTAGCAAAGTATATTCTCTGGTTACATATTTGTTTAGTTATGAAGTAGCGGAATGTGGGGCAAAGTGAAATGGTGAAATATTTTCTCCACTTTTACTGCCACTTTCTAGTAATATTTTGCCTATGTAGTAACATATGTGTCTATTTCACTCAAGAAAAACTTACCTCTGGAAATCAAAGCATATGATAATACAATTTTCAAAAATTGACTCACATTATAATATTTTGTAGTAAGACAAAAATTATTTTGATATTATCAAATTATAATGTTCTTGTTATTAACATTTTAAATACTAATTGGGGCCTTGCTATATTCGGCGCAGTACTTTAGTTAATGTTTAGCTTATTTGTTTTTTTAATATATTTCACAATTAGTCAAATGCTTGCGGGGCAAAGTGAAATAGTTCATTTCGTTTACTCATTCAATCGTTTACTAAATCACTTACGTATTCATTTATTAACTAGGTTATTTACATTCCTTCATTTAATAATTCATTATTGATTCATTCTTTCACTTCTTTTCTTACTCATTCGCTATTTATTTCACTCAAATATTTTCCCTTATGTATTAATAAATTTATTCATTGTTTAGTGTATTTTTTCATTAACTTTTCATTTATTAAATTGTCCTTTTATTTGCTCATTATTTTGTTCAAAAATATATTTCGCAATCAAATAGAAAATATTTTATTCGAAAAATATTTAATTTTTGACTTTACCACATAAAAAAGAAAAAGGAAAATTTTCCTTTAAAAAAAAAAAGAGCACAAGTTTACTGCCTAAAATGAATAATAATGTTTCAATGCACGTTTTACTATAAAATGCAGTGTTCTTTCTTTATATACTGTAATTTTCAAAGCAAATTTCCAATTTGTTCATTTTGAAAACGCACAGTCATCTTAACTATTTCACTTTGCCTCGCATTCCCCTATTATACTCAATTATATTGCATTTCTTTACAAAATAGCAGATTTAATTAATTTAGAAATTATAGAATTTCCATTTACATTTTATAATTAGCGGCTATAACGCAATGTACACTTCTTGACGTAATGTATTAAATACTGTACGATCACTGCCAATCAAAAGCGCCCATATGGGGGGGAGCAAGTGGGGACTCAAGCCCCCCCCCCCTTAGAATTTAGAACTTCCTTGCTTTTAGTACTTTTTTTCTTTGCAAAAATGTTAAAACATTTTTTCTCCAGCCGTTTATGAATAAGTTATTAAAAATGTCGAATTTTAATAACTAATCTGCACTGAAATCAGTTTCCATGGGGAAAATATCCTGTTAAACCATAGGAAAAATATCTGCGCCCCCCCCCCTCCCCCTCAACTTCGAATTTTGCATATGGGCGCCCTTGCTGCTAATGTTTTTGTTTACCTGTAATGTAGTGGTCTCTGAAGGAACCTGGGTTAAATTCCTTCATTTGGCGAATCAATTAATTGAAGTGAGCTTACTTATAATTCAGTTAATTCCTTGTGCTATTTAGCACTCCGCACAGACCTACTATCTGCCCTTTGTTTAAATCTACACGATAACAACTTTTTGAGTCGTTTGAATTTGTGGTTAAAATTTTAACATCGTGTTCTCATAATCAATTTCAGTCGCCATTGGAATTTTCACATTGCGAAAAAGCAATGCGATGTTTTATTTTAATGACTGAAAGTAGATTGGACCGGGGCTAGTAGTTACATTTGAGTATGAAATGAACCGCGGCAGGGAGACTCGCTATCCTGTCATTTTTGTGGTTTCTTCATGGGTCCAAGAAGTATTTGCAATCATTAGCAAGGATTATGTGCATGATCACATTGATTTCTAATAGGAATTGTTTAATAAATCTGGCAAGCCTATGTAGAATACAAGCTCTTGCTGCAATTAGTAGTTATGGAGATCGCTCAACGAAAAGTCGCTTTCACCACAATGAACAAAATAAATTGATTCTCCTACTCTAATATAAATGAAAACCTTTGAACTGGAAGAAGTAAAGCAAGCGTTAACTTTTCACTAAGTAAGCAGAATAGCGTAGTTTGTAGAAATGTTCTGTTTCGTTAGAATGCTGTCGCCGCCCTCAATGAAAACCTTGGAGCTTTTTTTTTATAAGTAGCCGAATATGCGTTATTTTTAACGGCGCAGAATCAGCAAAAGCATTTAAACTGTTGGCCAGTGAAATAAGTTATTGGTGATCTGTCTTTTTCTTTGGGGCGAGAAATTATTACTTTTTGGTCTCTCAGCACAAGCTTCCTCTTTTTCTTTTTTGGTACCTACTGAAATCTGTAAGGATTATGTATGAACTATGTATAACCATACATATCCCCTCTCTGGCAGTAAATGTAGTCAGAAATTGCGTTTTGTGATAAAATCATGAAGCTTGGAATGTATGTAGACAATGTATTAATAAAAATTTTTAGAAAGAGAGATATTTCAAAATCCCCCCAAAACCCTCCCGGAAACCATTTTTGTCACATAAATGCAAAATTACTTTTCTTTATTCTTTTTAGAAAACTGCCCATTGTATCTTTTCTTGGAAGTTCTATTCTGCTCACTAAAATTTAAAAAGTCATCAAAATAGCTTAAAACCTCTTAATTTTAATAATAATTATAAAAACTTGGTTGTCTTTTTTTTTTGTTAAACAAAACTTATACTAATCAATATCTTCAACATTTCTTGGTGGGTCCCTTGAGAAATGTTTTATTGTGTATTTCAAAGCACTATATTAAAGAAAATAAATTCAGTTCTAGTTAAGTAGAACCCCAGTAATCCGAAACGTTGAACAATCCGAACATATGTTTTAAAATTTACTTAACAAAATTTATTACAAAACTAAAAATAAAACTAGAAATTAAAAATAATAAACAAAGCTGGTAATTTTTCAAAACTTAAAAAATAAACATTTGAATTGTTGTTTAAGGATGAATACAACACCTTGGTAAGTTAAAACAAAATCGATTTTCTTTATCGGCAAAAAAAAGCAATAAGAAAACTTCGAACATTTTGAAAAGAAATACGCAATTTTTTTAGACATTTCACTCATGTTCAGCAGGTTTAGAAGTTATGCTTGCATTAGTAAAATAGGGGGGAGGGGGGGGGGGGTCACGGCAAGGGTGGATCAAGCTTCTGGTTTTGGATGGGGTCATCTTCAGATGGGGGAGTAGGGTTAAAAAGTAATTTTCGGGCAAAAATAGCGGGTGTGAGGTAAATGTTCCGAAATATAAGCTTAAAAACGCTGATTTAGGCTAAATTTGGTCGCTTAAAGGGGTAGGGGGTCATGACCCCCCCCCCTCTGGATCCGTTATTAATCGCATTGTTATGTATTGAAAACTAACCCACTACTATTACAAAAGCTACAAATAAATTGCATTATAAATCTGAGTAAATGATACATACAATGATTACACCACCGTCTCCCTTCACCACGGCCTTGTTTTGCTCGTGTGCATGGACCAATCCAATTGCAGAAAACACGTTCATTGTCTTTTTTACAACAAACGTTCCTGTTTGGAAGGCTTTGTGCACGTCCAGAAGGTTTGTTGGTAAAAGAAGAGGATCTTTTAGAAGCAAACTGTTATCCATCGAGCTTAGTTACTAGAGTATGTGTAACTTAAGTATATGAGCATAGTTTAGTATAATGATCAAATGAAAAAAACCATCACAGAATCAACTCCTTCCCCGTTTCTGTAAAGTTATTGAAGTTGGGTGAACTTTGTGATCTAATAAACATTAACATCAAAAACCCCAGCTTTAATAAGGTGCTTAGTACTTGAACATTGGGAGAATGTTTTCTTTTCTGTTTTCGAAGTATCTATTCTATTAAAATTTGTTCGCGTCCGTCTGTCTGTCTGTCCGTATGGTGTGAAGACTGACGTTCTTAAACTAATCTACAAGCCGGGCATCGTTCCACTTATTTCCTATGGTTCAAGAGCTTGGGGGAACTCCTTGCGGAAGAAAACAAATAGTAAACTCCTCAGAAGAGTTCAAAGAAGATTTCTGATTCGAATTGTTAGGGCATACAGGACAGTTAGTTACGATGCACTTTTTGTTATTTCTGGGTTGCCACCTATCGATTTTGTCATTCTAAACGACATTGAGGCCAGGGGTATGATGTCCAAACCTCGTCCATGCAATTTTTTGAATGGCAAGCTACCCATCTCCAGTTTACCTCATCCTTCGAGTAGAAAGCCCATTACTGCTGTAAATTATGACAGTATCATTCTTGATCATTATAATTTAACTTGTTTTACGGATGGTAGCAAGTTGGAAGGCAGAGTTGGGCTGGCTTTTGTTGTATATGAAAATGGAATGGAGAAAGAAACCGTCCAACATCGCATACCTGATGAGTGCTCTGTTTTTCAGGCAGAGCTTTTGTGCTTGAATCTTGCAGTAAAATGGCTTCAGAATTTCTATAATACGTCTGGAATTGTAAAATTTATCATATGTACTGATTCATTGTCCTCCCTTTTCTTATTATGCAATCCAGCTAGCACCTAAAGACTTGTGGTGGAAGTTCATTCTATTCTTAGTGCGCTTGAAAATGCTGATGTTCATTTCACCTATATTCGAGGTCATAGTGGAAATTTCGGCAACGAAAGAGCAGACCAACTTGCTAAGCAAGCGACAAGGCGCGGTATTGACTTAATCATGGATATTCCTGGGTCTCACTGGAAGTTTTTGGCAAGGGAGAAAACTATCGCAGACTGGAACACGGAGTATCTTGCGTCCTCAAATGCACGGTGGACTAGGAGGTTCTTCCCTACTGTTTTTCATCGTCAGCAGTGCAGCTATTTTTCTACAAATTTTAAACTGTCTCAATTTCTCACTGGCCATGGAAATTTTAAAAGTTACTTGTTTAGATTTGGCATTTCGCCAAATTTGCTTTGTGACTGTGGAGTAGGGTGGAACGAAAAAAACAAAGTTTTTATTTTCGAATCGTAATAGTGCGGAAAAGTTGCGATTGGTGAAGACTTACAAAACAAAACAAAGATTTTTAAAATCGGATAATATCTTCCGATCCCGCAACGAGCCTGAATATTTGAAAAAATGGAAAATTTCGTGTTTTCTTAGTGATTTTTCAAAAATTTTGTTTTATGTTTCTTTTTAAAGCTCTAAGATGGAAAAGTTACAATTGGTGAAACCTTCAGAAATTAAAAAAAAAAAATTGAAATCGAATAATACCTTCTGATCCAGAACCAAGCCTAAAAAATCGAAAAAGGTTAGAATTTCAGGATTTTTACGAATTTTTAACATTTTTGGATCAATGTCCTTTTTTAGGCTACAGAACGGAGAAGTTACGTTTAGTGAAGACTTCAAAGTGAAAAAAAAAATATCTTTTTGAAATAAAACAATATCTTCCGATCGCGCAACGAACCTACATGTTTGAAAAAATGTAAACTTTAAGCCCTTTTTTCAGTTTTTTTTTCTTTTAGTTTAACGATCCTCATAAGTTCGGTATGAAATACTAATGGAAGAACGTTTGTTTATAAAACAAACGTGATATTTCAGTACTAGAGCCTGCCTGTAAATTGTCCACATGGCCCTTTAATCCCGCGATACTTATATTTGTTTATGCCGCTTAGTACAGTGTATGCATCTAATACGCCCCATTAGCGAAATAAAGAACCGCAAAAATTTCACAGACGATGCCATTCATGGTTACTGAACAATTCAAATCTGTCGATACTTACCTGACAATCTAAAACAAGTTGTTTACCCTGTCATTGAAAGAAACTCTTTCTTTGCGCATCCCGAAAACTTATTAATGGCAATGGTGTTTGATGAAAGGGGGCACATAAGAGAACTAGCATTTAAAAACGTCTTAAAAGCCAGAGAATCTGTTTCTAACGGCAAAAGCATTAGAAACTTTGTCATTCCATCTCTAAATTTCGAAGCAGAAGGTTACACAGAGATTATTAATTGGAACACGACAAAGCTATCTTCTCCACCTTTTCTTCGAAAAGTTCCTAACAAAGACATTGAAAATTTTATTGTAACAGGCACTATACCCGACTGGGATATAAAACTATTCCTCTGCCATACGCAAGCTGGCAAGCTGTCGAAAGATGTGTGAAGCTAATGACGGAGGCTTCACTCAAAGTGTGTGGATTTAAATCAAAAGATGGCTACATAAGAGCAACATTGAAATCCAGATCAATTATGCCCGAATTTTCCAAAAAATCTGATTATAAATTAGCTTCAACAGCTAACACTTAAAACAATAAGACTTGTATACTGGATTGTAAATTTGGTAAATATTTTATAACTTTGTATTATTTGAAAATGTTTCATTGTTGTAAAGAATGGTAGTTTTGCATGTTTCGAAGATACCTTTAAAGTCAAGAAATAAATTAATGTTCATGTGTAATATAGGGTTTTTTTAAAGGCTTTTCCCTGTAACACCGGGGAAAAAAACAAGAAGAACAATTTTATTTTTAATCACTAAGAAAGATGAAATTTTCAATTTTTTTACTTTTCATGCTTGTTCCTGGATCAGAAGGTATTATTTGATTTCAATATGTTTTTTTAAATTTCTGAAGGCTTCACCAATCGTAACTTTTCCGTCTTAGAGTATTAAAAAGAAACGTTGGAGCAAAATTTTTAAAAAATCTCTAAGAACACATGAAATTTTCTATTTTTTTTTTCAAATTTTTAGGCTCATTGCGGGATCGGAAGATATTATCCGATTTTAAAAATTTTTGTTTTGTTTTGTAAGTCTTCACCAATCGCAACTTTTCTGCACTATTACAATTCGAAAATAAAAACTTTGTTTTTTTCGTTCCACCCTAGTAAACAACTTGTTTTAGATTGTCAGGTAAATATCGACAGGTGTGATTTGTTCTGTAAACATGAATGGCACCGTCTGTGAAATTTTTGCGGTTCTTTATTTCGCTAATGGGGCGTATTAGATGCATACACTGTACTAAGCGGCATAAACAAATATAAGTATCGCGGGATTAAAGGGCCATGTGGACAATTTACAGGCAGGCTCTAGTACTAAAATATCACATTTGTTTTATAAACAAATGTTCTTCCATTAGTATTTTATACCGAACTTATGAGGATCGTTAAACTAAAAGAAAAAAAAAAAGCTGAAAAAAGGACTTAAAGTTTACACTTTTTCAAACGCGTAGGTTCATTGCGCGATCGGAAGATATTGTTTTATTTCAAAAAAGATATTTTTTTTTTCTCTTTGAAGTCTTCACTAAACGTAACTTCTCCGTTCTGTAGCCTGAAAAAGTGCATTGATCCAAAAATGTTAAAAATTCGGAAAAATCCTGAAATTCTCGACTTTTTCGATTTTTTAGGCTTGGTTCTGGATCTGAAGGTATTATTCGATTTCAATTTTTTTTTATTTCTGAAGGTTTCACCAATTGTAACTTTTCCATATTAGAACCTTAAAAAGAAACATAAAACAAAATTTTTGAAAAATCACTAAGAAAACACGAAATTTTCCATTTTTTCAAATATTCAGGCTCGTTGCGGGATCGGAAGATATTATCCGATTTTAAAAATCTTTGTTTTGTTTTGTAAGTCTTCACCAATCGCAACTTTTCCGCACTATTACGATTCGAAAATAAAAACTTTGTTTTTTTCGTTCCACCCTACTGTGGAGTTGGCGAGCAGAGCGCTGAACATGTTCTTCTGCACTGCAGTTTACAAGATGGCCCTAGGACTGTCTTCAGAAAAGGTTTGGCAAATTTTTCCTTATGCTGGCCGCCTGTTTTCTCGGATCTTGCTAAAAGATTCGAGACTTTTGTCATCTTGTCTGATTTTGTTAACAGTCTAAACTTTTAAGGTTTCAACTTTTAATGTTTTTTATACTTACTCTTGTAAGCCTCGTGGCATACTGTGTGGAACACGAGGAGTTTTTAAATTGTATTAAATAAATAATAAAAAAAAGTAGTACTTTTCGTCACTGAAATTGATAGAATAAGCAAAAAAAAAAAAAAAAAAATCATGGACCCAGAAAATACTTTCTTTCCCAACAGTTATTTTTTTATTAATTTTTTTAAATGTCCGATTTTTCAAACAAGTCTTGATGACGTCACAAAGGATACTCTTTGGTGCACCTTTCTATCGCGTTTCCATGTTATGATAATCAAGAAGCGAATTAAAATTGCGCTTGCTATCAACCATATCGTTGCCAATACACGTGAGTAAAGATGCGAATTAAATATTTTGTCCTGTAAATGGCATTTCATCATTTGTGATGCCATCGGCAGAAGTACAAACAATGAAAGTATACCGATTTGTTTTTTTTTTGTTAAATATTAAACGTAAACAATTTTTTAAAAAAATGGTCAGATCCTATATTTTTAAGCATGCTCTTTCAGAAAAAAATGCTTTTAAAATTTTGGAAACGACCCCATTGTAATAACTCTCTTTTTCCTTTATGTTTTTTACCCGACTGCGCGTGCGCGACGCAAAGGAGGGTAATATGTTTATCAGTCTATGTGTATGTATGTCTTTCCCTATGTGGCGTTCTAAGGGCTAAGCGCCCTGGTCAATTTTGGTATCTCTTACATCAATCGATTTGTCTTAACCTTGGGAGTGTCACTAAACACATGAAAGTAATCAAAATTCACCATATCAACAACCAATTGACATATTTTGTCAGTTCGGGATCGGAGCACGTTTGGTGTTGCACACTGTGTCGCACGCTACCTGCGTGCGACAAATGCAGGTAGTTTTCACTGCCTGACTTTTTTTTTCTAAGTCTACTAATTGGGATCTCAGTGGCCGAGTGGTCTAAGCGATTGCTTCTCTCACTTGATACGGTGGGTCAAGACACCCTCGCTTCAGATGTACTTTTCCCTCTTTCTGATGTAAATTCTTTCATGTGTTCTTTATTTGTATTCTGTACTGTAATAAAAAGTATATTATGCGTAACGAAGGCAAGACACTCAGATTGTAGTCTTCATCAAAATAAACCCGTGCAATAAGCACCAAAAGAAAGAAAGTCTACTAATTCGATTTTCATCTCTAACATGTTGCATTTGTTTTTGCCTTGATTCAAGGCACTGAGTTTCGCGACGTGTACTTTCTCGACAGGCATTTTTAGTTTTGCGAGAAAGATTTGAGTGACGACGTTTCCGATTTCGCGTCATCATGAGTTATAGAGGCTGTTTATATAGCTGTGCTGTGGTTGATTTAAGTTCGCGCATTTTTGCCAAAGGTCAAGCACATGTAGCTTTAAGCGGAGTTAGGTCCCTAGAGGAACTAAGTATCAGTAGTTTAGACCACCGTAAGTTACTTAATAGACCTCACGATACAAACAAACTCTAACAATGAAATGACAAGATTGCGAAATGTACCGTATCATAATCATAATAACTAAGTCAATGAAAATTAACTAAAAAGTGTCAAATAAAAAAAATATTAAATAAAAACAAAAAACCCCACTGCATAAAAACGAAAAAAAATAAAAAGAAAAATGCATAAGCCCAGTAGTTTCGAATGTTATTAAGTACTACTGAATAACTACACCGCTGAAATAGTTTTATAACCGTACGCAGATAAGACAAATCATACATTCAAAAGCAGAATCGAAGGATCAACAATCGGGGCTCATTCAAATTTTACGGGGTTCCTTGAATTAGAAAGGAACGGGCCCCGACTGTTGATCCTTCGATTCTGCTTTTGAATTTATGATTTGTCTTATCTGTGTACGGTAATCTCATCAAAAACAACCCTGTTGTAAAAATTTCCCCGCCAAGAAAACCTTTAACTTTTCCGCACAAAAAAGAAAGTCTTCATCCTAAACCCCAAAACCCTCAGCCTTAAAAAGTTATATCTAGTTTGCCCACCAAGTATCTGCCAAACTATCATCCTCCCTGTTCTCCTCTTTCATCACATCTACTTCCGTTAGAACCTCCTCCCACCTTCAACTCTTCAGAAATATGGATAGATCATTTAAATTGTTTATCCTGTTTGGCGGGAAGCTTTTTGCTCACCAAGCAACCACTTCACTTTGAAAAATGGTCAATTTTCCGGTGGTGTTCCACCGGAAAATTGACCAAATGGTCAAACTTCACCGGAAAGTTGACCAAAATGGTCAGGAAAATTGACCATTTTCCATGTCAGGAAAATGGTCAATTTTCCTGACCATTTAGATTCTACGTTCGTTTTGCGAGAATTGGGCTGTTTAAATTTTATTGCAATCCTTGTTTCCTCTCTGTTGCATAGAAAACTTCTTGGATAATAAAATACTATATTTTAAATTATATTGTTTTCGACTATTTTACAACTTCGCAATAAATTCTATTAGTTTCTTTATTTGACGGATTATTCAACATTTTTATGAAGGTTTTTTTAAATGTTTTACAGCTTGCGGGCTATTTTAATCTAGCTTTTCACTTTTTATTTTATGACTTTTTTTCTTAAAACGTATTTACGCTTTAAGAAAAAATATCGTATTTACGTTTTAAGTTTTTTACGTTTTATGGGACAATTTTAATTGTTTGGATATTGATCTTTCTTTTGATGGAGGTCTTTGTCTTGTTTAATGTGTAGTTTTGTTGAAAAGTTCATTAAAAAGACGAAATAACGCGCATGATGCACGCAGACTTAGCTCTTTAAAAGTCTTGATTAAATTAATTGCATAAATTTTGTTTGTTAACAAATTACTGCAAAACACGGATATCCACACACGTATTTCATATATTTTCAATTCATAATGTGTTATGTTTGCGAAGAATGCATCAATTTAGAAAATAAGCAAACCAATAAAAAAAGGGCTATTTTTCGCTTTCAACTATAAAGTAAGATGTATCATATTCATATGCGTGTAGTTTCATGTATGTCACGCAAAATGTTCTAATGATTTAACCCCAGTTTCGCACTGACATTTAATATCCCCTCCCCCCCCCCCCTTAAATATATCAAAACTGAAAAACAGGGTGAAGGAAATTCCGTATCGGCAAACTTGGGGGGGGGGGGGCAGCATTATGGAATCTTAAACCAGAAAGCCCAATGAGCTAACAAACAACATGGAATCTTAAAACAGAAAGCCCAATGAGCGAAGTCCGCGCGCATGCGCAGTCGCTGTGGCAAATTTGAGATATCCGCGATTTAAGAGCCATTATTTTGAAATTCAGACAAAAAACGGAAATTTTGGCAGTGACCATTTTTGATTTCCCTAATTTTTTCATATGTCAAAGTAGGTCATGAGAAGTGAACATTCTGAAAATTTTGGCCTTCCAAAAATTTTTTTCCGCTCGTTAAAAATTCCCAAAGTTAGGTTTTGCAGCGCTTTTTAAGAAAAATTCTAAAAGTCGCATTTCAGTGCGATATAGCTCTTTACAGAAACACCACCTCACGGTTATGTTTATATTTATTAGTTGTACTGTATCTAGTGATGATGACTTCATAGTTATTTTGGTTGGGGGTTGATGCTTTCTTCAGATAAGGGGTCGCAAAGTATGGATTTTATCCGTTTTCGTAATGTGTAATGTAACATATAAGGAAAGTTTATACTATGAAGAGAGTAAATGTCACAAAATTTGTTTGAGGTTTAATTTTTTTTAGGGGAAAAATACCCTGATATTTTTCAAATTTTCAAAAATTGTGCTTTTTTGAACGCAATTAACTCAAAACAGCATCACTAGGGAAATTTTTTTTTTATATATTATGGTACCTGGCTATGTGTAAAATATCATGAAAAAGAAAGCAGCATGGGATCTCTTCTTGTTTTCCAGAAAATAATTTTTTTTGTAGCTCATTTTATTCGTTTTCTCGTACTTAAAACGTGTCCAGTATGCAGATTAGATCTGCTAAAACTTATAGGATGTAGTAAGAATGTATACATACGTGTATAGAAAAAGAGAAAAAGACTAGCAATACTTTATTTTTCTGTTTTTTACAAATTGATGGTTTTTTAATTGCAAGCAAATCAGAAAACGATAAATCGATATATATTTATATATATATATATATATATATATATATATATATATATATATATATATATATATATATATATATATATATATATATATATATATATATATATATATATATATATATTGATTTATCGTATCATTCCCAAAATAATTCTTTCTTATTCCTTATTTATGTCCATAGCAATGGAAGAAGTTTCTCGAACAATATCTGCTGCTTTACTTTCCTCTAAATGTCTATTTTCTATGTCATCTTCAAATACCTCTAAAGGCTGACGGTTCTTGATAAATCAGTATTATTCGCTTTTTTTTTTTTTTTTTTGCTTTGTATATCGGCTAAAAGCAGCTTGAGTTTGAATTTTTGTCAGATATTCGTTCGGTTAGAATATTTTTATGTCTTCAGTCATCTCTGTTCTCATTGCATGTTCTACTTGGTCGGGCGTCTGTTTTCTCCTGGTTTTCTCACCATAAAGGAACTTTTCATAAAAAAAACTCTTTTTGTTTCAATGAAAATCGTGTGCTTTTCCAAGTTGCGAGAGCCAATCCCTCACATGAGATTTCCAAAATGTTTTCTTCTTTGTTTTCTCCTTGTTGACTGGTGGAACTGGCCTGAAGTTATGGCCTGACTGAGACCATAAGAAACAGAACTTTTATGTCCTTGCAGCATGTTGACGTAGTTTTTCTTTACTCCATCATACGATATTGCTACTTTTACATAACTGTGTTTTCCAGAGTAAATGTGCTGTTCGTAAGTAGGGAGATAAGGCCGGTTCTGCCCCAAGAGGCGGCTCTGCGGCTCATAGCCGCCTCCCACTCCCCCTCTGATTTTGGGGATGACCTTGGGCTGCCCCTCCACCCCCTCCCGACCTTGGGGTTGACCCTCCCCACGACCGGGGCCGCCGCGAGAACCCGTAGAAGGTGACGAGGGTTTTTCCCGCGTTTTAGATATTTTTCCCGCGTTTTCGGACTTAGAATATTTTGAACTTGTTGTCATGGTATCCACAAAGTTTTTACTTTTTGGATGGCAACACTTGTTTGAGTTTCGGTTTTGGAATGGCAACACTTGTTGTCATGACAACCAGAGTTTTTTAGTTTTCAGTTGGCAACACTTGTTGCTATGTTTTAACTTATGCTATGTTTAACGTCGGTGGCGCCATCTATTGAGAGGTTGATTTTTTTATTTCCGGACTTTGAATAATTTCGACGAATGGTTGTCAAGACAACCAAAGTTTCGCGAATTTAATTATTTTTATTTTTACAGAATGTGGCGGCCGGGAATCGAACACCCAAACTTTGAGTTAGCAAAAACGTATGCTAACCACTATGCTATATTTTCCATTACACTTTCAGTCTTAATGTGAATCTGTACCATGACAACGAATATTACAATTAAATTAATTTTAAAACCATCAGTTAATTAACTCTTTAGTACTAATCATGGCATGTCATTAACTGAATTTCAGCTCATAATTGAAACTATCATCATCATTATTATTATTTTTCATAATAACAAAGTTTTCACTTAAGTAAAGATTTATTTAAATACAACCCATTCGAGATTTTAGATTTATTTCAATGCTTTGTGGACTTGAAATATATTTTAAACTTTGATTTTCTTTTTCATGCATTTCAAACTTTATCATTTTTATTTTTTCTCACTTGTTCATACATTTTGAACTTTAACGTTTTTTCCTGTCATTTAGCACTTTGATTATTTTTTTTTCACTATTTTAGCGTTTTTCAATTATTTTCAGTCTTTAACTATTTTCTTAGCCTTTTAGTCTTTAACTAATTTCAAGCATTTCAGACTTAGATTATTTTTTCGTGATTTCGATTTTTTTTAGTATATTTTAGAGTTTGATCATTTTCTCGCTTGTTTTTACTTTATCGTTTTTTTCCGATATTTTTAAACTTAGAAATTTTTCACAAGTAGTGACAGGAATCGAACCTTCAAATTTTTCAAAACGTTATCATGTCTTCAATTTTTGCAATCATGTCAAACTTGCAATCAATTTACTCGTAGTAGTAATTAACACTTATCATTAACAAATTTTCTCAGATTTTAAAAAATCAACTTAATTAATTTTTTCCAGTAAGCAAATTGCGCACTCAAGTTACATTCCAACACTGCATATATGTTTCAAGAGTTTCATTGAATTTATCACATTCCATTTAATTAACTCTAATAATTACTTTTTCATTAATACTTAACTTAATCATTTTATCATACATTTATTCCAGTTACAAAATTATGCTTAAAAGTTATTTATTTTTCTTAGCACAAGAGATTTTAACATGTTCCTACTAAAATGCTTTTCACTCTAGTTTGAGTTTACTAAAATAGCAACTCATTTACGATTTAGATTCATTTAATCGTCTTTGATTCTTTTTTCATTGTTAATATTTTAAATTATCACATACGTTATTATTTTTATACATTTATCCATTTAATTTTCGAAAATCTACAATCAATTTACTTTTCGTATTAATTAACACTTATCACTATCAAATATTTTCATGAATTTTAAAAAATTATCTTCTTAAATAATTTTTTACTGTAACCAAATTTCCCACTCAAGTTATATTTTATCACTACATATGCTTTTCATGAGTTTCACTTAATTTATCGCATTTCATTTAATTAACTCTAATAATTATTTTTTATCATCGATATTTAAGTTAATCATATTTTCCTTTATTTATTTTTCATGCAAACACTCTTGATGGAATAAAACAAAATTTTCAACTTTCATGAATTAAATCCCCTCTGAATATTTTATTTTACTTTACCATACTTTACTATTTTACTTACTGCGTTTTACTATTTATCATTCATTACAGCTTTTCCAAAATATTACTTTACAACCAACCAATTTCATTAACAGAATTTTCATTACAATTTATAAATTTCACTTTTATTTAATTATTTTTACCTACGGTAAAATAAAACACATAACACAAAAATGTTAAACATCAATGAAGTACCCAAGAAATGTTAAAATTATAAGTCGAGTATCAAAACTTCATGTCAGCAAATTTTAAAAATAGACTTACCGAAAAATAACTTCTACTGAAATTCATTTCAAAACTTGGAATCAATTTACTCTTAGCATTAATAAACACTTATCATTAAGAAATTTTCATGGATTTTAAAAATCAACTTATTTAATTTTTTTCCAGTAAGCAAATTTCGCACTCAAGTTACATTTCATCACTTTACATGCTTTTCAAGAGTTTCACTTAATTTATCACATTTTATTTAATCAACTCTATTAATTATTTTTTTTGATTAGTATTTAACTTAGTCATTTTATCGCATAGTGTTTTACTTTATTATTTTTTTTTTCATACAAGCACTCTTGTTAGAATAAAACAAAATTTTCAACCTTCATGAATTAGAATCACTTTGGCTATTTCATTTTCCCAATAATATTTTACTTTAACAACTAATTTCTTTAACAAAATCGATATCATTTATTTTAGTCTTTATCCTTTTCGAACGATACATTCAAATGGACAGCTGTACGTTAAATTAAGAAACTTAATCTAAATTTTGACAAATTAAGTTATAGCTAAATACTGACTAAAATTAAGTACAAAAGACTAACCTTTTTGGGGTGAAATCCCTCAAGTACCAGCTATCGCGAAGTTATTTAAAAACAGTGAATGAAATTGTAATAAGTGGATTGTTAATTATAACTCAATCTCACAAAATTACAATTACATGCATGTTTTATTTGAAATCGCTGCATACGGCTGGCTGCCCATCGTCGATTTGCAGAACGCATGCCGTGATATCGCAAATCAACTCGGCTGTTGAAAGAAACTACCGTAATCCCACAGCACTTCGGATCGTCCACACACACACACACACATCGAGGCGAATTGAGAAAATGACTTTATCAATATTGCTATCTACCCCTTTACCGATAACAGATAACAAACCCCACGTGCTAGTATTATTCACCACCTGGCCTACGTCTTTCAAGTGATGTCACTGTTTCTGACCAATTAAAATTAGTTCACGTTTCTCAAATATCCAGCACATAGATCGGCAATAGCCTGATGTCAGGTTTTCCAAACAAAATTTTAGATTTTAATTCGTAGTTTCGAATTAATTTCTTTTTCATTTCAAACTTATAAAAAAATTTCCAGCTTGTAAGAATATTTCTTTCAAAAACAGATTTTTGATTCAAAACAGTATTTTTCAAACTTGTAATATTTTTCTACTTAGAAAATGAAATCAAAAATTTTTGTTTTCTTTAATCATATAAAATGTTTTTAAGAAATAATTTCTCAAACTTGTAATATTTTTCCACTAATTAAAAAAAAAAATCAATTTTTTTTTTTCAATCATATAAAAATAAATTTTTAATCTTACAACAGTAAATTTTTCCGCAAAAATATTTTTTTCAAATCAAAATAATAATAATATTTTTGTAACATATTGTTTTTTTTCCTTTCAATCTTTTTTTTTTTCAAAAATTTTCAAACTTACAAAATAAAATTTTTTCAACTGAATCTTCAAACGAAATGCTTTAATTAAATTTAAAACTCAATATCACTTTACTCTTAGTATTAATAACCAATAGCACTTAACCATTTACTCTTTGCACTCTAAGTATTAATTAACACACACGCATTAGAAATAATAATAATAATGTTTAAGATACTTACAAATCATCTACTCAAGCTTTCAAATATCCATCTAGCATGTTATTGTTCATTCGTGTGAGGGAACTTGTAATAAAACTTTACTTATCAACCGAAATTATAAGCGAAAATATCGCATTTTTTAGCACTTAATATAATCCTACAATTAACAAATTGGTTTTAACTTTGAATTTAAGAAAAATAAAAACTATTACACACTTAGTAACATATCTATCGATGTATATTATTTCATGACAAATCACAAATAGGTGAGGATCTTTTATCGATCATGTGACCAACTAAGTTAAGAAAGAGCGTTCTTATCTCATATGAGAATTTATAAGTCTTTAATATTTCTCTTTAATGTAAGTGTATTGATACGTACGAGTTTGTGTATGTGAATATAACTGTGTATTGTTTTCAAACCATTGTCATGTTTAAGCTTTACGGTTCTAATTTTGACTTTCCACTTAGCATTATTTGAAGTCCTTCGCATGCATTAAACTATAGAAATATTACAAAAATTATATTTTCATTCAGTCTTAATTACAAAACCATACAATAAGATGAAGACAACACCGATAGTATAAAGATTACTTACAATAAAGTGCATATAAAAAATATATGTAAGAGTGATTTCAAAGTATAATCCATCAACCATATTCAACAACTCAATCAAAACACAAGTCTCTTTTAAAATGATAAACACAATTTATTCACACACACAGTAAAAGACAATTAAAAAAACTTTCATCCTTAAGTAAAACTCTTCAAAACTTTCAAGCGTATTTTTAACATCGATTGCATCAAATAAATTAGACACATGACATTTTAAACATGGACTATCAACATTCAAAGTAACGAAGTCACGAGTCAAGTTTTCCCAATTAACATTAAAAAGAGCCCGTTCGAAAAAAGTGTCGAACTTTCGACCCCTTGTTAATGATTCACATTCATGCACTCTCATGTAAAAAATGAATCCATTTTTACAATCCACACATTCTTTTTTAGAAAGGTAGTTTATGTTGCATATGAGCTCATCAAATAGTCACTTACGTAGAGAATCAGCCAGTTTACGAACTTCTTGTGATGTATATGTGCTGATTTTATCACATCGACAATCACAGGGATATTTTTTCTCAATTTCCGAAAGGATGTACTCTTTTAGAGTATAAGTCATAAGTTTGTCTTTGACACTACGTGAGATACAAGGGGACGCGTAGCACAATTTGTCAATCTGGCTTTCCAAAAGTAGAACTCTATCAGGCATCAACTGGAACACTTCTCGTTTCAGTTTGAACAATCTTTGCACACTAACACAGATGTTACCATTCGCACTCGACTCTCCTTTTTTATAACAAAAGCGAAATCACGGTCTTCGATTAATTTTTGATTTACATTTTTACGTAGGCTTGAAATAAGTGATCTCCACACATCTGGTTCTAAGGAAATACCATCCATAGTTGGTCGAAAAATACCATCTTTCCCACACGTATATCTTCTAATATGCACGCGTGTACGTTTCCGAAAAGTATTCACCTAAAGTGAAAATACAATCACCCAAGTGTATCATATCATCAGGCTGTGGAGAAGCCTCAATGTTCATTTTCATGTTCGTTGCATCCCATCTGTTCATCTTCAGGCTTCAAAGTTTCAGAATGATTTTCACCAGCGTTAGTCATTCTTAACTCTCATAGGATTAGGAGTCACAATACTAAAACAACTTCCTGTGAACTTAAAAAATAAATCAAACTAGGTTTTAACACTAGCTGGTGAAGAAAAATCCTAAGTACATAGAATAAAATTTCACGATCTCTTTCAAAGCTCAGAATCACCCTGAAAATGATTCTCCAAACATCCACTATAAACCAATGAATATTCACTTTAACCAATGAGAAGTGTACATAAATCTCTTGCTACTGACGTCATAGAATATCACATGAACTTTTGAGCAGAATTGAGTTGTTTTACACAGCATTCAGATTTTTAGAAAATGCCAACACTTTGACTTCCAAATTCATCCTGACCTACTACGAGTAATTTTAAGATGGTAGCAGGTTTTCACATCACATCGAATGCCGATGACGTTTTCGCATCTCACGCATGACATGATCAATCACGTGTGATTGATCATGTCAATTTGCATGAGATGCGAAACCGTGCAAAGAGTAAATGGTTAAGTGCTATTGGTTATTAATACTAAGAGTAAAGTGATATTGAGTTTTAAATTTAATTAAAGCATTTCGTTTGAAGATTCAGTTGAAAAAATTTTATTTTGTAAGTTTGAAAATTTTTGAAAAAAAAAAAGATTGAAAGGAAAAAAAACAATATGTTACAAAAATATTATTATTATTTTGATTTGAAAAAAATATTTTTGCGGAAAAATTTACTGTTGTAAGATTAAAAATTTATTTTTATATGATTGAAAAAAAAATTGATTTTTTTTTTTTAATTAGTGGAAAAATATTACAAGTTTGAGAAATTATTTCTTAAAAACATTTTATATGATTAAAGAAAACAAAAATTTTTGATTTCATTTTCTAAGTAGAAAAATATTACAAGTTTGAAAAATACTGTTTTGAATCAAAAATCTGTTTTTGAAAGAAATATTCTTACAAGCTGGAAATTTTTTTTATAAGTTTGAAATGAAAAAGAAATTAATTCGAAACTACGAATTAAAATCTAAAATTTTGTTTGGAAAACCTGACATCAGGCTATTGCCGATCTATGTGCTTGATATTTGAGAAACGTGAACTAATTTTAATTGGTCAGAAACAGTGACATCACTTGAAAGACGTAGGCCAGGTGGTGAATAATACTAGCACGTGGGGTTTGTTATCTGTTATCGGTAAAGGGGTAGATAGCAATATTGATAAAGTCATTTTCTCAATTCGCCTCGATGTGTGTGTGTGTGTGTGTGGACGATCCGAAGTGCTGTGGGATTACGGTAGTTTCTTTCAACAGCCGAGTTGATTTGCGATATCACGGCATGCGTTCTGCAAATCGACGATGGGCAGCCAGCCGTATGCAGCGATTTCAAATAAAACATGCATGTAATTGTAATTTTGTGAGATTGAGTTATAATTAACAATCCACTTATTACAATTTCATTCACTGTTTTTAAATAACTTCGCGATAGCTGTTACTTGAGGGATTTCACCCCAAAAAGGTTAGTCTTTTGTACTTAATTTTAGTCAGTATTTAGCTATAACTTAATTTGTCAAAATTTAGATTAAGTTTCTTAATTTAACGTACAGCTGTCCATTTGAATGTATCGTTCGAAAAGGATAAAGACTAAAATAAATGATATCGATTTTGTTAAAGAAATTAGTTGTTAAAGTAAAATATTATTGGGAAAATGAAATAGCCAAAGTGATTCTAATTCATGAAGGTTGAAAATTTTGTTTTATTCTAACAAGAGTGCTTGTATGAAAAAAAAAATAATAAAGTAAAACACTATGCGATAAAATGACTAAGTTAAATACTAATCAAAAAAAATAATTAATAGAGTTGATTAAATAAAATGTGATAAATTAAGTGAAACTCTTGAAAAGCATATAAAGTGATGAAATGTAACTTGAGTGCGAAATTTGCTTACTGGAAAAAAATTAAATAAGTTGATTTTTAAAATCCATGAAAATTTCTTAATGATAAGTGTTTATTAATGCTAAGAGTAAATTGATTCCAAGTTTTGAAATGAATTTCAGTAGAAGTTATTTTTCGGTAAGTCTATTTTTAAAATTTGCTGACATGAAGTTTTGATACTCGACTTATAATTTTAACATTTCTTGGGTACTTCATTGATGTTTAACATTTTTGTGTTATGTGTTTTATTTTACCGTAGGTAAAAATAATTAAATAAAAGTGAAATTTATAAATTGTAATGAAAATTCTGTTAATGAAATTGGTTGGTTGTAAAGTAATATTTTGGAAAAGCTGTAATGAATGATAAATAGTAAAACGCAGTAAGTAAAATAGTAAAGTATGGTAAAGTAAAATAAAATATTCAGAGGGGATTTAATTCATGAAAGTTGAAAATTTTGTTTTATTCCATCAAGAGTGTTTGCATGAAAAAAAAAAAAAAATAAAGAAAGGAAAATATGATTAACTTAAATATCGATGATAAAAAATAATTATTAGAGTTAATTAAATGAAATGCGATAAATTAAGTGAAACTCATGAAAAGCATATGTAGTGATAAAATATAACTTGAGTGGGAAATTTGGTTACAGTAAAAAATTATTTAAGAAGATAATTTTTTAAAATTCATGAAAATATTTGATAGTGATAAGTGTTAATTAATACGAAAAGTAAATTGATTGTAGATTTTCGAAAATTAAATGGATAAATGTATAAAAATAATAACGTATGTGATAATTTAAAATATTAACAATGAAAAAAGAATCAAAGACGATTAAATGAATCTAAATCGTAAATGAGTTGCTATTTTAGTAAACTCAAACTAGAGTGAAAAGCATTTTAGTAGGAACATGTTAAAATCTCTTGTGCTAAGAAAAATAAATTTTTTGGAGCTAAGCCTAACATGTGGTGATCTCCTGGTTTTTGGTCTTGTGTGCTTTATTGGGTGTAGCAACTCTGTTTATTTACTGCTGTTTTTAGTATTTATTCTGTGTTTTTTTGCATTTTTATCTTACTGTTTTGCCTTTTGGAACATATTCACTGAGTAGAAATGGGTGTTATATGCATTATGAAAGAGGTAAAGAGTGGGAAGGGGGACAGGTGGATCTCTTGTGATTTATGTCATATGTTCTGCCTGTATAAGGGGAAAATGAGTCTGTTTTTGAAGAGGATTATATTTGCACTAAATGTGCTGAACTCTCAGACTTAAGACTTAAGATGCTAGTTTTGGAAGCCCAGTTAGCATTAGGGTGTAAGCCAGTTGTAGAGGGTATAAATGTTCCAGAGATTCAGGGGGAAGTTTCAAATGAGGAGTTAGATTGGGAAACTAAGGGTGTAATTTTGGGGGACTCTATGGTAAGGGAGGTGGGTAACACAGTTGGGAGAGTAAAGCGTAAGGTGGCTAGGTGTTGTTTACCAGGGGCTCGGGTAAAAGACATTAATATGGTTGCTGAAAAGAAGGGAGTATTGAATAAGGAGGACATGGTTACTTTGTGGGTGGGAACAAATGATGTAGGCCACAGTAAAAATGAGGAGTTTTCTAGGGAATGGGAATCCCTGTTGGATAAAGCAACCAGCTTTTCGACGAATGTCCAAGTGGTTGGTTTGCTTCCCAGGTATGGAGTGCATAGGAGCTGGCTAAATCAACGTGCGAGGTGTATGAACTTGCTACTGAAGTCAATTTGCGAAAAGCGCAGTATCAGGTTCATTGATGTATGGAGTCACTGTAAACGGGATTGGATTGCTAGGGATGGCCTGCATCTGAGCTCTACAGGGGTCAAAATGGTTAGTGGATTAATTTTAAGGGCTTCGGAGTCAAAAAACTAAGTTGGAATGGGGGGCATGGTTCAAGCACCAGGTATCGAGAGAATGAAATGTTTTTGGGTATTGCTAGAAATGGAAATAAAGTGACAAACAAGAGTAGTAATGTTAACAATTGTAATTTAGGAAATTTCAGGGTGTTAAATAAAAGCAACTTAGGCATGCTTAAAGTTTTCTATACCAATGCTCGCAGTATTAGGAACAAGATGGATGAATTGAAAAGCATAGTTATGGATGAGAAGTTGGATGTTATCGGAATTACAGAGACATGGGCTACCGAATCTGATGCAGAGTTATTACATATTGCTGGGTATAATTTATTCAGACAGGATAGAGTAGGTAAAAGAGGTGGTGGGGTTTTATTTTATGTTAGAGACAATTTTATTTGCAATGAATTGGTCATAAATGATAAGCCTACTGATATTGATATGGTTTGGCTGGAGTTGATGAGCAGTAAGGGCATAAAGCTACGCTTTGGAAACATTTATAGGCCACCTAATTCAAACCAGGGACAAGATGAACAGATGTACCGTATTATTAGTGACATGTCTAGTAAGGGATCCGTTATCATAATGGGGGATTTCAATTTTCCGGGTATTGATTGGAATAATTTTTATCCTGGTAATGGCAAAGAAGAGGAATTTTTAAAAGTAATTGGTGACTGTTTCTTAGATCAAGTTGTAACTCAGGGAACTCGTGAGGAGGCCATTTTGGATCTAGTTTTTTGTGACATAGGTAGTTTTGTTCAGGGGTTGAGTGTAGGGGAGCATATTGGAGATAGTGATCATAACAGCATTAGGTTCCGGGTTAAATTTGAAGTGTGCAAAGATGATAATTTTAGGTTTGTGCCCAATTTCAGAAATACCAATTTTGTTGCACTTAGGCAGAGCTTGAAAGAGGTTTTTTCGTCAGGGTTGGAAAATAACGACGTAGATCAGCAGTGGACGGAATTTAAGGATAAACTTGCTAAAACCGTTGGGGACTATGTTCCATTTAGGAGAAAAGGTGTTAGTACCAAAATTTGGCCCATGTGGTTCTCCAGGGAGACTAAAGTAGCTCTTAATTATAAGCAAGCCACTTTTCGTAAGTTTAAAGAAACTGGTCAGAGTGCGGAGAGGCTCCAGTATGGTAAGGCAAGGCGAAATTTTAAGTATTTGGTACGGATTCAGAAAAGGGAATTGGAGCAAAGGCTGGCAGATGACATTGATGGGAACCCTAAGAGGTTTTTTGCTTACGCTAATTCTGGGAAAGCTCGAAACAGTCAAATTGGGCCTTTGGTTGATGAGCATGGAAATTTAATCCAAAACGATAGGGATATTGCAAATGTTCTAAATAACTTTTTTTCCAGTGTGTTTAACGATAACTGTATCTCAACAGTTGACACTAACAAGACACAAGCTATTATACAGCTTGAGGATTTTGTATTTTCCAGGGAGGAGGTTTTATTTCATTTGAAAAAGATTAAAGCAACTAAAGCTCCGGGACCAGATAATATTTATCCAAAAATTTTAGTTGAATGTGCAGAGGAATTAGTGGATGTTATTTTGAATATTTTCAATGCTTCTTATAACTCGGGGACGGTGCCAGAGGACTGGAAGCTGGCTAACATAACGCCACTCTTCAAGAAGGGGTCTAAAGGTATTGCTGGGAATTATAGACCTGTAAGTTTGACTTCGGTGATTTGTAAGATTTTCGAAACTTTGATCAAAATTAAGATCATGATGTTCTTAGAGACTAATAGTCTGTTGACTAGTTTCCAGTATGGTTTCAGGAAAGGTAAATCCTGTACTACTAATTTATTGCATTTCTACGACAAGGTTACCTCAGCTTTAGATAACAAAAAATGTGTGGATGTTGTTTATATTGATTTTCAAAAAGCTTTTGACAAGGTACCGCATGTTGCTCTTCTCAGCAAGTTAGCTGACATTGGAATAGGAGGAAAAACTTTACTTTGGGTTAGAAATTGGCTTACTGGTAGGAAGCAAAGAGTAGTTGTGAGAGGAAATCATTCTAATTGGAGTGATGTTTTAAGTGGGGTTCCTCAGGGATCAGTTTTAGGGCCTCTTTTGTTTATTATATTTATGAATGACATCAATGAAAATATTTCTGGAAGCATGAATTGTTTTGCTGACGATGTAAAAGTTATGGGGATTGTCGAAAATGAAGAACAAGTAAAACAGCTGCAAGAGGATTTAGATCATATTACTAAGTGGGCAGATAAATGGGGTATGGCAGTTAATGTAGGGAAATGTCAAGTGCTACACTTAGGTCATGGAAATAAGCGTATGAGATATCGTTTACAGGGTTCAGTCATAAATCAGGCAGAAAATGTTATGGATCTGGGTGTCTTTATAAATCAGGACTTCAAGTTTAGTCAACAGTGCAGTATTGCTAGTAACAAAGCCAACAAAATGCTTGGGTTCATCAATAGCTCTATTTCAAACAAATCTAAGAAAGTTCTTCTGCCTTTATATAGGAGTTTAGTAAGACCTCATTTGGAGTATGCTGTTCAGTTTTGGTCGCCTTATCTGAAGAAAGATATTTTTGTATTGGAAAGGGTTCAAAGAAGGGTAACTAAATTAGTAAGGGGACTTTCAGATTTAGATTATGATACCAGACTTAATAGGCTTAACATGTATAGCCTGGAGCAAAGGAGAGTCAGAGGGGACATGATTCAGTTATTTAAATTTATCAAAATGAAAGATGTAAATGGATTAAATTTTTGCGGGGAAAGCAGGACAAGGGGTCATTGTTTTAAGCTATTTAAATCTCAGGCTAACTTGGAAATCAGGAAAAACTACTACTTTAGCAGGGTTGTGGGCACTTGGAATAGCTTACCGGAAGAGGCGGTAATGAGCAAGGGAGTGGATAGCTTTAAGAGGGCCATTGATCTTCATTGGGGACTAATTAATTGACTAGGACCAGCCTAGCTGGGCCCAGTGCCTGTTGCTGGTCGTCACATTTGTATTTGTATTTGTATTTGTATAAATAACTTTTAAGCATAATTTTGTAACTGGAATAAATGTATGATAAAATGATTAAGTTAAGTATTAATGAAAAAGTAATTATTAGAGTTAATTAAATGGAATGTGATAAATTCAATGAAACTCTTGAAACATATATGCAGTGTTGGAATGTAACTTGAGTGCGCAATTTGCTTACTGGAAAAAATTAATTAAGTTGATTTTTTAAAATCTGAGAAAATTTGTTAATGATAAGTGTTAATTACTACTACGAGTAAATTGATTGCAAGTTTGACATGATTGCAAAAATTGAAGACATGATAACGTTTTGAAAAATTTGAAGGTTCGATTCCTGTCACTACTTGTGAAAAATTTCTAAGTTTAAAAATATCGGAAAAAAACGATAAAGTAAAAACAAGCGAGAAAATGATCAAACTCTAAAATATACTAAAAAAAATCGAAATCACGAAAAAATAATCTAAGTCTGAAATGCTTGAAATTAGTTAAAGACTAAAAGGCTAAGAAAATAGTTAAAGACTGAAAATAATTGAAAAACGCTAAAATAGTGAAAAAAAAATAATCAAAGTGCTAAATGACAGGAAAAAACGTTAAAGTTCAAAATGTATGAACAAGTGAGAAAAAATAAAAATGATAAAGTTTGAAATGCATGAAAAAGAAAATCAAAGTTTAAAATATATTTCAAGTCCACAAAGCATTGAAATAAATCTAAAATCTCGAATGGGTTGTATTTAAATAAATCTTTACTTAAGTGAAAACTTTGTTATTATGAAAAATAATAATAATGATGATGATAGTTTCAATTATGAGCTGAAATTCAGTTAATGACATGCCATGATTAGTACTAAAGAGTTAATTAACTGATGGTTTTAAAATTAATTTAATTGTAATATTCGTTGTCATGGTACAGATTCACATTAAGACTGAAAGTGTAATGGAAAATATAGCATAGTGGTTAGCATACGTTTTTGCTAACTCAAAGTTTGGGTGTTCGATTCCCGGCCGCCACATTCTGTAAAAATAAAAATAATTAAATTCGCGAAACTTTGGTTGTCTTGACAACCATTCGTCGAAATTATTCAAAGTCCGGAAATAAAAAAATCAACCTCTCAATAGATGGCGCCACCGACGTTAAACATAGCATAAGTTAAAACATAGCAACAAGTGTTGCCAACTGAAAACTAAAAAACTCTGGTTGTCATGACAACAAGTGTTGCCATTCCAAAACCGAAACTCAAACAAGTGTTGCCATCCAAAAAGTAAAAACTTTGTGGATACCATGACAACAAGTTCAAAATATTCTAAGTCCGAAAACGCGGGAAAAATATCTAAAACGCGGGAAAAACCCTCGTCACCTTCTACGGGTTCTCGCGGCGGCCCCGGTCGTGGGGAGGGTCAACCCCAAGGTCGGGAGGGGGTGGAGGGGCAGCCCAAGGTCATCCCCAAGGTCAGAGGGAGAGTGGGAGGCGGCTATGAGCCGCAGAGCCGCCTCTTGGGGCAGAACCGGCCTTATCTCCCTACTTTCGTAGTCATCTTTTTTTGAGAAATGTGCTCATATGCAATCCGGTTCTGAGCAGAAATAGGAAACAGCATACTCTCTGTCCAATCTTCGTCGTTTCTGTGCTTTGACAATGCTTTGAGGACCTTGATATTCCGCAGAAGAGAATTTCGAAATAACTGAGTGACCCGATTTTAAGAAAGCATCTTCTGTAAATGAAATTTCCGTTCTTTTACCGACGTCGAAATACTGCCATACTTTTAATCCCGAGTTGTTTATTTCCACCAAATAATCTAAATTTATATTTTTGATTTTCTGAAATTTACATATTGTTTTTGCGTCATTAATTTCAATAATGGACACTTTAGGTCAGGCCGGTGTCCAGAATTTCATAAAGGGAGGGGTTCTGGTTTCAATGTTTTATCGTTCTTACCTGCACTATCAGAAAAATACAACAGTGGGTCAAATAATTCATTCCTGTTTAATGGCTACAATGAGGGGCATAGCGGTGTGTGGGGGAGGGGGAGGATCTATTCGCAGAAGATGTGTTTTTAAGTGATATATTACCAATTCTATTATTGTATATTTTATATACAGTAAAGCCTAGTTTTTATTCGGCTCATGTTTATCCGGATCAAATTTGTACAGTTAAAAATATATATTTACTTAAATAACAATTTAAAACTGTGAGTGTAAAACAGTGGTGCAACTAGAAAATAAGTTTTAAGGGAGACATGTTGAAAAAGAATCTAACCTGATAAGGGGAGCCGGGGGTTCTCACCCGGAAAATTTTGAAGTTTTTAGTATTGAAAACGGAATTTTAGACGGTTGGCTCCGCGGAAATTTGTAGAAATTAAAGGCATAAAACGTGATTATAGGCCATATTTATTGACGTTAGGGCAAGGAATAGGGCTGCTTGATCTTTTTGTTTTCTTGAAAAATTGATAGAAATTTATTTCTCCTTTTCTTTTCAAATTTTCTAAATTGAAGTTCCAAAAACGCATTTGCAGACAAACTTTGAAGATTTTTACGGGGAGGGGATTTTGAATCTGTCCCCTGGATTTTTCTAAAAAGTCCTAAGAAACTTAAGTAGTATCCTAATATATTAGAAACGGGGGAGGTTCAGAGGTTATTCCACTTACATTTTTAGTAAGTTTTGTTTTAAAAACCTAATTTTTGATGATATTTAAAAAAGGCGGTTCGAAGACCCTTGCTCGAATCTTTTCTGAAACTGGAGTTTTAAAAACGCAGTTGTACGACCTTATTTGGAAACATTAGGGCCCTTTCCACACTGAAACAAAGCCAAACCCGAGTTAAGGTGATTTTTTACAATTTTAAGCGATGTTGTTAGATATTCGGGGGCTTTTTCTGTAAATTTTTCAAAACTGAAGATCTAGAAACAAAATTTGAAATGCTCCGTAATGCTATTGGCATGGGGCGGGGGGGGGGGGGGGTTCGGAGGAGCAGCACTTTGGAGAAGACTTTCTTATTTTCAGACGAACTTGAAAAAAAGGAAAACAATTGCTGGGAAACTTCAAAGATAATGTTTTTTTTTTTTTAATACTATAAACAGATGAAATACACCGCCAGCTCAGTCATTTCCAGCCGAGGACTGCAGTTTCGTGTTAATTAACACTCATCAGCCCGGCATAGGAGCGAGGCTAGCACGAAACTGCAGGCCTCGGCTGGAAATGACTGAGCTGGCGGTGTATTTCATGTATTTCTGCTTTATCCCTGGCTAGTGGGCGGTAATTTACTGACTATAAACAGACTTTTCAACATTAAAGTTAGTTTTAAATCAAATTATACTTTTCTTTGGTTTTTTATTATGTTTCTCCAATGGGAGGGGTTTAACCCCTAAAACCCTCCCCTTGGACACGGCTCTGCTTTAGGTTTGCTCACACCTCCCATGTAAAGTAGACTCTCCTTCAAGTCTGAGACATTACATATGTCTCTTCCCGAATTCAGGAAAGCACTACGATAATGCTGAGCATTTGCTGCCTCCCTGTCACTTTTTTAACTTTAACGTTGCTCGAATTGGTAAGTGAAGTTACTTCAAATTTCTGACGTATAAAATCTAAAGAACAGCTTTCTAGAATTACGTAAATACTTTATTAGAGGATTAGAATTGACAAGCATGGAACGTAATGGGCAAATTGCTTGCAACTATTTTGGCTTAGAATTATGCTCTATGTTAATACCAGGGCTGTGGAGTCGGAGTCGGACTGATTTTGAAGTAAAGGAGTTGGAGTCGGAGTCGGTAGAAAATATGCCGACTCCGACTCCGGTCTACTTTTTTTTCTTTAATTTTCGCTGACTCTCCTGGCATTTTTTGAAAAAATGACTACCAGTTGATTCGATTACATGTATAAAAGCCTACTAATAAGAAAACAACTGTCATTAATAACCAGCTGGCTTGATTGTTCATCGAATTTTCTGTAATAGCCACCTACGCTGTTCCCTAGTTTGCTTGTTTTTCAACATTCTTGAAACAATAGCAACTGTGAGCACGGTTTTCTAACCTAACATTTTATATTTTTTTAATCACTTTAAAACAACAATAATAAAAATTTTTTAAATCACTTTAAAACAACAATAATAACATTTTTTTTACTTCGACCTCAGTTATAAAATTGTAAAAGGAATGTACCCCTTGAGCAAGTTGGAGCCCGTAGTTCGAGAGGTATCTTACGGTGTTCTGTAATTCAACTTAGTGTTGGCGTGCAAAGGCGCAAATCTAAAAGACATGATAAAATATATCTGTCTTTTCAATTTAAGGACAACATCTACAAGCTTGATTCTCAACAAAAGTATGAAATAGAACAAATATCTTGGTTACAACACTCAAATAATTGCAGTTAATCTTAAAATCTTCATTTCAAGATTAATTCTAAAGCAGCCAGTAAAATTAAAATTAAAAATTGAGGGAATAATTATAGGAAAAAGAAAAGCTATTTGTACAAAGCTGTATATTGCCGCATTTTCTGTAAAACTTTCTCCAAGCGTACATGTACCCCATATTTTCCCTCAATACAAGTATAGTGCCTTATTTTCGTTGAAATTTTATAGATGAAATATAATTTCAAATTTATTGGGGATTTTTTTTTCAGAATTAAAGTATGTGTATTGTTTTTATAAACTCTGAAATATTATTGAGGTGTCACCCACCAGATGGATCTCGGCCGGAGCGGACCGCCCTCGCTCTAGAAAGGTTTTTTGACTTAGCAAAAAAAGCGTTTTTGAAAATCACACGACTTGATCAACATCTATTCGTTAAACATTAATGGGGAGCAAGTTAAACCTTTTCAATTTTTTTTTAACAATAGGATGATTATGTGATTTCAATTTTAAAATCGTAAGTATTGGAACAATTTGATTTTCAAATTCAATTTCTGACGTTGTATGCTTCTTAATTTTACAAAAAAAATACAGCGCTTAAATTTCATAAGAAACAAATTAATATTTCAATCTCTGTATAGAGGTTTTCCTCCCTTTTCATGAGGGGGATAGGGGTTGAATTGAAAAATACATAAATAAAAAAGCCGGAGTCGGAGTCGGAGTTGGAGTCGGAGTCGGGTGTTTCGAAACCCCGGAGTCGGAGTCGGGGTCGGAGTCGGCTATTTTCCTTCCGACTCCGCAGCCCTGGTTAATACTCTATGTAAATATAACCACACTGTGTATGGATAGCTGAAAAAAAATTATATCATAGAATTTATATATACAGTCGACGCTCATTATAACGACCAGTGGTAAAAGTCCCAACTTTGTTCCTATGAACTCTACGTTAATTTGCCTTCGTTATGACGACCGTTCTGTATCGTCTTTCAATACAAGGACCGAATTCAGCGGACGCTATTTCTGGTGTTCTTTCCAATAAAACAAATTTGTAGCTTGAATTAACTTAGTTTTTTGTTTACAGACATCTGCCTGAAGTTTTCAGTGTCAAATCCAACTTTGAGAGGGGGTGGGGGGGGGGGGGAATTACCATTTACCACAGCTAGCACAGAAAAAATAATGGGAGGAAAAATCGAGAAATTTCCAGCTTCCTAAGAAAAGGGAGTTGACAGATGTGTTTCTAGTTTGGTGTTTGAATCCAGTGGTTTTTAAGATTTTGGGGTTCTCGAGGGACTTTTAAATGTTTCTTTGAAAAGCAAGAAAAACACAATTTATCACCTATATCTGAAACGGAAATTAATGTTTTGCAAAAATCACGTTTGCTAAAAAGGCAAATATCTGTTTCTGGTTTTATCTTCAGAAAATGTAGAGATAGCAGTAGTAGTAGTAGTACATTTGTAAGTGTAACATTTTCCTCCCTATATTTTCTACTTGTTTCTATTTGTTTAATATTCTGTCATAGTATTTTGCAAACGATTTTTCTAAAAATTCCTATGATAAAAATAATTTGGGCATTTAACTGGAATGTTTGAAAAAGTACCTTTTTTATTTTTGGAACAACGGGGCGTGTATAATGACTGTGTATATATTTTTAAATTATACCTCTTATAACGACCACTCGTTATAAAGACCTTTTTCTCTGGAACGGAGATGGTCGTTATATCGAGCGTCGACTGTATATATATATATATATATATATATATATATATATATATATATATATATATATATATATATATATATATATATATATATATATATATATATATATATATATATATATATATATATATATATGAGATCGATTTATCGTTTTCTCATTTACCTTCAATTAAAATACCATCAATTTGCAAAAATCAGGAAAATAAAGTATTGCTAGTCTCTTGCTCTTTCTCTTATACAGACATATATACATTCTTACTACATCCTTTTAATTTTTAGCAGGTCTAATCTGCATACTGCACACACGTTTTACGTACGAGAAAACGCATAAAATGAGCTACAAAAAAATTATTTTCTGGAAAACAAGAAGAGATCCCATGCTGCTTTCTTTTTTATGATGTTTTACACATAGCCAGGTACCATAATATATAAAAGGGTTTTTCTCCTAGTGATGCTGTTTTGAGTTAATTGCGATAAAAAAAGCACAATTTTTGAAAATTTTAAAAATATCAGGGTATTTTTCTTCTAAAAAAAATTAAACCTCAAACAAATTTTGTGCCAATTACTCTCTTCATAGTATAAACTTTCAGTATATGTTACATTTTTTTCGGGGGTGGCTTTTTGGGGGAAATAACGCAGGTTAAACTTGCGCGAAAACGGATAAAATCCATACTTTGCGACCCCTTATCTGAAGAAAGCCACAACCCGCAATCAAAATAACTATGAAGGCATCATCACTAGATACAGTACAACCAATAAATATAAACATATCCGTGAAGTGGTGTTTTTGCAATGAGCAAAAGCGCACTGAAATGCGACTTTTAGAATTTTTCTAAAAAAAGCGTTGCAAAACCTCAAACTTTGGGAATTTTTAACGAGCGAAAAAAAATTTTTTGGAAGGCTAAAAATTTCAGAATGTTCACTTCTCATGACCTACTTTGACATATAAAAAAATTAGAAAAATCACAAATGGTCACTGCCACACCTTGTCTGAATTTCAAAATAATGGCTCTTAAAGTCTAGTTGCAACTGTTAGATCTGTTTTAGTCTTGATTGAATTTCATTTCCTATGACAACTTTGAAAAACTGTTAAATCTGTTCTAACCTTGCAATTGCAGTCAGAGATTAACAAACCCTATGAGCTGAGAGTAAGTACATAAAAATTTAAGAGAAATTAGTGATTTTCAAACTTTAACCCCCCGCCCTACGGCGATGAGGAGCTTCGGGTTCACGTCAGAGTGGCTGTGATCGCTGGTTGCGGAACTCTACGACGAAAAATATTTCAAAGCTTGTTCACTACTATGATAAGTACCTCAATTTGTATGGTGACTATGTAGAAAAGTAGATTTCTAGTCGCTCTTTCAGGTAAATATTTAAAAAAAAAATCTTGTGCTTGTTTTTTTTTTAAAATTCCATAACGTTCCTTACTTTCTAAATAGCCCTCGTACAATGTTTCAAATGTTCCAAGTTTCATAATTTCATCCCAAAATGCAATTTTTCCCCGTAACCCCTTATTAATCTACAATCAATGCTTCTTTACGAAGAAACCCTATTCCACTTTCGCGTTCGCACTGATCCTACCTATTACTAATTGAATTAAATATAGTTCGACTTAACGTTCATCCGCTTTCTCTCCGTGGTCAAGCTTTATGAATTTTCCGTTGGTAATTTTGGACATTTCTAGAACGTGGTTATTGATTCGTAACGTTGAACATTACACGGTAAAGCTTTGCGGGTCGTAGTCTGTGACCCACTGCACTTGACCCGTTTTAGATCAGTTAGTTTTACGTAAAAGAGCAACACAATGGGAATTATTTTTTCGGGTGAGAGCAGATAGATGCGTGACTCTGGATGAGGCAGAGCTTCTTTTCCCGTTGTTTACAGTACTTCTGAGCTTCAACTAGCCAGAATGCAACACAATTACTGCTGTTGACAAAGATGTCTCCGTTTACTTTTCAAAACCTCTGCTCTTCTGCAACAAACCTCTTTATGCGTGAATAAATTTCAAACAACTTAACAGCTTTTCTGCAATGTTATACATCCTGCTCTGAAACTGAAAGATATAAATGATTAAAGAAAAATAAAAACATCGCTGCATTTGGATTTGTTTATTTATTTATTTATTTATTGAAAAACTAAAATGTGGTGTTAAAATATAAGTTTAGATGTCGGAAAAATGGAAATTTCCCAGTAATGTCGAAACTGATTCGTGAACAGTGGCAAATAAAATCGTTTCACGTTAAAAGATGGATCTTTATTTCAAAAATGCTATTCACTGGTCACTGCCCCAATACTCAGTAGCAGAATATTTTTCGGCTGTCTGTGACGAAAATTAAAAACTCCAAAAATATTCTGCAAGGTAAACTAGTATGTATTACTTTGGAATACCTAGAATAAAATGCTTTATTTAAAAATTATGAGTAAAACGTAGGCTAAAACGTTACAAAATAAAATGAGAAATGAAGTAGGGGAATTTGGGGCAAAGTGATATAGTGGGGCAGAGTGAAATGGTGAAGTAATTTAACTAATTGTAGTAACACATGTAGTCTATTCTATTCCAGTCATGAAAAAAAATGCCTATGAAAATCAAAGAATATGATAATACTAGCCGCTGTTGACGGCCGCCTGGATCTCGCCGCTTACGAAGGCACGTTGGTTTACACCGTCGAAGACGGTGTACTTTGGGAGCTGCGCCCCCTCCTTGCTGCCTGCGGCGGTACATGAATTATTGGACAGTACATTTATTTTCGGCGTGGCATGACTCTAACTTGACCCACTTTCGCTGGAGCCATTCCAAGGTCAGCCAGCCTTTAATTTTCCCCTAACGGAACGGATGAGGCAATTCAAAAGCATGATTCGATGATCAGTTTTCTGTTGTTCATCAAAAGTAGCGTTGACTTACATGCATACATGCAAAGATACTCAGTTTTTAATATTTAAGACAACCAATTTTCAAAAATTGATACTCATATTGTAATATTTTGTTGTAAGTCAAAACTATTTTTGTTATTAAATGATAAAATTCTTGTTATTACCATTTTAAATATTAATTGACACCTACTAATATTCGGTGCAGTATTTATTTGTTTAGTATTATGCTCATTTGTATTTTAAATGCTTTGTACAATTAATAAACTGCATGCGGGGCAAAGTGGATGGGGCAAATTGAAAGAGTTCATTCATTTACTTATTCATTCCGGTATCAAATCACTTACGTATTTTTTTTTTATCAATTATTTCATTTACATTCATTCATTTAAATATTCCCTGATTTGTTCATTCATTCACTATTTTATGCGGCAATTGGTTTTTTTTATCATTTATTAACTTGTTTATCAAATTATTTATTCATTTATCGTTTCATTTCCTTTTCATTTATTCATTCATTTTTTTTATTTACTCTTTTTTTTTTTTTTTTTTGTCAAAAGTATCTTTAGTAATCGAATAGAAAATATTTCATTAGAAACATATTTTACTTGTCACTTTGCCAAAAGAAAAAAAATAAGTGAAAAATTCCACCATTTTTTTGAAGGTACAAATTCTCTGTCAAAAATGAAAAATAATGTTTCAATGCAAGTTTTGTTACAAATATATTGTTATTTTGTCATGTACCGTAATTTTCCGAACAAATTTCCGATTTGCTCATTTTGAAAGAAGTAAGTTTATTATAATAGAAGTAGAGTTATATTTATATTAAGTTACATCTGTTGCCTTGCCCCGGGCCCTAGCCTAAAGAAGGCCCGAAATTTTTTTAATGAGCTCTGTTAAAAATTTCATGGCAATATTACAGTGAAATAACCGGCAGAAGTGCGTCCGTCTGATTAACCGTAAAATTTACGGTTAAGGACATTACTTCAGGTTTGAAACCATTTCCAGCTAGAATGGTTAAAAAACCGTGAACATGTAATTTTACGGTTTTTAACCATATACACCTTGTACGGTGAAAAACTAAATATACTACAACGCAACATTTTACGGTTTTGTAACCAAACACCATATAGGACTAGTATGTTAATATACCCTAAATGTATCACTTTACGGTTTTGTAACCTTATACGATTAGGACGTTGAAAAATCCTTAATGTAACACTTTCCGGTTCTGTAACCATTTAAAACGTGCATTGGTATCTTGTTCCGTAAACAACATGGAGGGGGACTCGTCATTTGTGTCCAAAACTTGTTTGCACGCCCCTGCTGTGAACTCAAGTTTTCAATCGCATTGCGAATATAGCTAGGAAATCAAATAATAAAACGTCTAGCAAAAGCAAAGTAGTTCATGTCTAAAAATAATTGGTAGGAAAACTAACACCGTAATGTCTACCTCAGAGTTCAGGGTCCTTAAGGCGAAAACGCCGTCCCTCACTTTTCTTCCCTTTTTACTTATTTATTTTTTTCCCCCGTTTCTGTTTTGTTCTGAACTGTATTTTCCTACTTTGAATTTCACAAACTCGTGCAGAAAGCTTTTTTTTTTTAATTAAATAAAAAAAAACCCGTTGAAGAAATAGTCTGCAGACCTCCTCAATAGTTTGCAATGGGAGTCGCAGTATCGCGCTGTTTCTGCTACCGCAGCGAACCCCACATCAAAAGCTACGAAGAACCACCCAGATTGAGAAAATGAGATGAAATATTCTCTAAAAACACCTCCCCCACCCCTTCTAAAGATTTCAAAAGCGCAGTGTGCGCCATCCCTCCTTCCTTGTGAGAACCCCTGAATGTCAGAAATGGTCTTTTTCTAAACTGTTTCAAAAAAAAAAAAAAAAGCAAAAATTACCCTATGTTTGGTTCAGGCAATTAATCTCTTCAAAAATTACCCCACAAGCACCTAAGCGATCGATTTCACAAAAAATATATAGTGTGAAAAAGTAAAGAAATACGGATTTAAAAATAGTTTATTACTGTTATAACAAACAATGAATGATATTTAAGAATATGATGAATGGTTTATTTTTATAGATTAAAATGGTGATCGGTGAGCTATAGTGGGTATATTTTTATTCAATTTCCCCATTTCCTGCTTGAAAATCCAGTTTAATTTTGAATCCACTCTATTTGAGAAAAATCGTTTCGACTATCGCAATGGCAAACAGGTCCACCACCTTTTATTGTTTTTGTCCTTGAAGTTGAATCAGGAACTGAGCATTTCGTAAACAATAAAGCAATTATTAGCCTGCGATGTAAAATCAGGAAAATATTATTATTATCATTTCTATTTTTGAAATAAATTACTTCTATTCAATTTCACCTTCCGTGTTTTTTTTTTTTTTTTTTGGTCAGTTCAAAGCTAGTTGGGGGTCATTAACATCGGGGGGGGGGGATTTCAACCCGATTGGAATCAACACAGTGTCACCTAAAAGTGTCTACTGGACTTTCAAAACTTCACATTTTCCGAATTTCTCGTGAAGAATAAGATCAACTGTTCTGTAACTTTTGTTGAAAACAGGGCAACCGCGAGCCAAGTTAGTTTGGTCGCCGGGCACAGTTCTCCCATAAAGAAGTAGACTTATTCCATGTGCAATCAACAAGGCATTCAACCAGGAGCGCCTCGAACTTAAATTTTTTGGGAGGGCGAAATTCTCAATTTGCCCAATTGAACTCCAAATTTTGCATCAGAATAACGATAATTTTGCAAATAAAATTCAAAATTTCGCCGAATGATGATAATTTTGCCGAATATAATTCCTAATTTTGCCGAAAAGTCAGAAGAAATTGTTGCCGAATAAGGATATTAATAGTAGGTCTCATTGACCTTCGGTGACTTCTCATCGGGGCGCCACTGCATTCAACGTGACCACCTCATATTTTCAGGAGACTTTCGGAAATCTTACTTTGACATGTCAAATGTATATATCTATACATATTTTTTAATCTATCATTCATAATTGATGAGTAATTAATTTTTGAAATTAATTAAAAAGAGCTTGCTTACTTACCGGCAGTGCTTTAAAATGTTATAATTCAAGATCTATGAAAGCTATACAGAGTTGGATAATACCTCATTTTAAAGATAATTACTAGCACTTTAATTTGATAAGTAACTTAAATAATTTTGCAGACAAAATGTATTTTACAAAACTTAAACATTGAAAAAAATTTTATGTAGATTTTCCTCTCCTTTTCTTTTAGATTTTAATTTCAAATTTTTGATAAAAAGAATGTATTAATGAATAAATCCAAGCGTTTTACAGAGTGACCATGAAGGGATCGGTAATTACAAATACTGTAGGCAATTTTTGCTAAAATTTTTGAGTAACTATTATAACTGCTGGGACACCTTCATAGTCCCACACTGAAAACTTTCGGATTTTCAGAGATTTTTCATTAAAATATAATTTAAAATCATGTTTTTTAACTTTTAAAATTTAAAGTCTTAGGAATTTTTTTTCTTAAAATTTATTAAAACTATGTATCAGATTAATACGCAAGTAATTATCTTTAAAGTGAGCTGTTATACACTGCCGTGGGCAGGTAAAGGGCAGTAACAACTGCAAATTTTTCAATTTTAATTTTTTTTTTTTTTTTTTTTTTTGGAAATTTGTCATCTATTGCATGTTAGCTTTATTGTACAAGCTCGCTAATTTGGTTTCCGCTGAAAAAAAAAGCACGAAAAAAACGTCATGTTTCAACTTTCTCCTCTTGGTTAGTATTGAATCCAAAACGCGTTTCTTCAAATATTTTGAAAACTCATTTCTGCAGATGCTGCCGTTTACCTGTCCAGAGCAGTACAATTCTGTATATCCCATAGAACTTGAGTTATAACATTCTAAAGCACTGCCGGCAAATTAAAAAAAAAAGGTTTTTTTTAGCGAATTTCAAAAATTAATGCATCAACAAGACTTTCAAATATATGTATACTATATAGTAACAACATAAAATTAGAAAAGAATAAAATAAAATGGAGTAAACCACAAGCCGAATGTTGCGCAAAGCAGCCAAACAAACAGCCATGTAAATGTTACAAAATGCAAACAATAAACATATAAGGGATTTGCAAAATTAAACAAATAAGAATACTAAAACTAATAATAAGACTAAGTTGATAAAGCCAGAACTCCTCAGCAGTGTAACCTTCATCCTAAGGTCAACAGACCCCCAAAATTTTAAACTAAAAACTAAAGCGAGGATGTCCAGTTCCGAAAAAGCTAGCATTCAGTAATACATGGGGCTAAACGCAACGTATGCGAAAAATGAACACAAGATTTCTTGGAAGTAGGACCTAAAACTATACACTGGGGTTTCGTCTCGACTATTAGAAGCGAATGGCTATCAATAATAGTCCTCCACCGTACCACCAGCAGCCTACCTAATATTCCAGGTGAGAGCTCAGTACCGTGTCCCGCAAGTCAGTGTTCATTCCAGTCGATAAAACGTAAATCCATTCAAATAAAAATATATTTATCCATGAAAACAGTTCCATAAAACGAGCAAAGTCAACCGGAAAACTAATTTCTTAAAGCATCATTAACTAAAGTCCACGTGTTGTGGTTTGCTAACGAAAAGTCATTTCATTAGAAGCAGTTAAACGGTTTACAGTGAGGCAAAGTGTTGATCAAAGGCTATACCAGCGAAAACGTTGTTGACGAGATTATTTGGGAAATTGTTTTCAAGTGATTTATTTTTAAGTAGAAAAATTTCATGGTTGAAAGCTGTAATGGTGTTGCAAATTCTATTGAATCTGATGGCTTGTGAAACTGATGCCCATAAAAAAAAAAATCTGAGGCAAGACGAAAAACTTTGAAACGAAACTCGCGTCTTTTATCATAAATGGTGGTTTCACAGTCGGATTCAATATTAATTTTAATGTCTAGAAAATTAACAAATTTTACAATTAGAACTAGTCTTTTTTAATGTAAGGAAGTTATGATAGATTTTTTCGCTGAGTTCAGAAGAATTGGGGTAGTTGATACACAATAAATCATAAATATATCTGTAACAAAAAGGAGCAATATCAGGATTATCAATAGAAAATTTCCTTTCATAAAGTGAAAGGAAAGGGTTTGCTAGAGTAGAACTAAAATTAGCACCCATTGCAATACCATTGATTTGTTGAAAGCAGGAATTACCATTTTTGAAAAAAATGTTAAAGATGCAAAATTTGAAAAGTTTGAGAAAAAATTCCTCATTTATTTGGAGTGAAGAGTTGACTATTTTGAACAGTTCAGTAACGGCAAAGAGAAGTTCATCAAGTAGGATGTTGGTAAACAGATTTTCAAAATCAAATGTTTCCAGATGATCGATGTCCAGAAAATTAAGTAAATCAATTACCTCAATGCTGTTGTCAACTATCCAAAACCATTTCTCCTGACAAAGTTTAAGTTACTGATAAAATATCAGTATTAAACTAAGTTAGATACTGATATTTTTCCCAATGGTGTTGGTGGCAGAACAGATAAAGCGGAAGGAAACAGGTGTTTTGTGGAATTTTGGAATTGCATAAAGGTAAGGTAAACGAATTGAATCAGGCGGGGGTAAGTTCAAGAGTTTGTAAGCGGCTAGGAATTTTTTTAAGATGGAAATTTCATTAAGTGAGGATTTTTTTGTACGTGGTGGTTTTTTTCCAATTCTGATTTCACAATATAAGCATAAAGCTTTTTACAACAAATGGAATAATTGGAGCTGGCTTTGTCAACAACAGTGAAGACAGATGCTTCTTTAAGTTCCTTTAGAGATTTAAGATCATCTACAGAAAAATGGAATTCACTATTGACAAAATCCCAAAGTAGCATTTTCAAATTAAGCAGAAAATGATGCCTGTATTCTAGAAAAGCGGCCACTCGTTTTATTTTTCATATCATCACCTCAGCCTCAGAGCAACAGTAAGATATCTAATCTTGTAACGAGAACGCGTCCCTTAGCGTTCTCGTTACCCATCCCGGAGGGGGGGGGGGGGTTACGCGTTCCCATCTACAGTTGCCCCAAGCTCTTTTTGATTACCCTTAGTCGATTACTTCGCAAGACATGATCTAGATGCAATTCCTGAGCTATACGATTTTTTAATCTGGTCATTATCCCACAGTTCTGCACCTTTAATGTGGCTAATAATTTCGTCCAACGCGTCCAAACGATGAGTCTGAATGGAAGCTCTCAACATGACAGCCACCCTATTATTTGGCCTCAGAAATGATGGTAATCCAGGTTGTTACCTGTCCTCTAATGCAATATTTGTTTATAAAATTTCTTCCAAAAATGGCAATGCTGACTGCAGCTGCACAAAAGAACATAGCACACATCTGCATATCATGACAGCCAAAATGATCCGTGCCACGTGTGGAAGACGTCGCCATTATCAGTTTTCAAGAAAGTGATTTTGCTTAGTTGTAAAATTAAATACAAACACAATGCGAGAGGAAAAGAAAAAAGATTGAGGCACGATCTGCAGAGTCAAAATTACGTGTCTGACGGATATTTAAAAGTTTTTCGAAAAAAATTCGTCGCTTTCTTAGAACTCGATTGCCTGACGTTGGTCAAAAAATAGACTGGACCTAGTAATTTAAGTTCCTCTCATTAAATTGCATACGTTAATAGAAGTAAAGTTGTCTCTTCACTCATACAGAGACTAAACAAAATAAGATTTTTATAAACAGCAGAAATACCAAAAAATGCAATCCTTTTTCACGGCCTCTAATAACAGAGTTTGGAGTTGTTGGGTTTTCTAGTTTAAAAATAGAAAAGCGTTAAAAATAGCGGTAGTACTTCTTTTTTCTTGAATATCAAAAGCATGATTTATGAAAGTGACCGATAAAACCAAAAGTAGTACTTTCATATCGTACACTTAGGCTGAAACGAATGGTATATTATTTGCCCCATTTTCCAGTGCAATCTTTTTTCTCCCCCAAGTAAAAGAGCTCCTTAGAGCGAAAATGCTGAGCTATATCCTTTGTGCGAATAGACGGTTTCCACAAGCAAATGAAAATTCTCAGCGTTTTCTTTTTCATTTAACACCTATAATTTCATCTCTCAAATATTGAACCCCTTCGTCTTATTATGTTTCGTATATTTGCTGAACTAACTATTGTTGAGAAAGAATATTTTCTTTCTCACATTAAAATTTTTCGTGGCAAAACAAATAAGAAATTAGCTCATGGAAAAAGGATAAGTCGCATTCCTCTAATGCAAATTTTCAGCAGTAGTTTGATGCAGGGATGCCCCGAACTTAAATTTTTAGGAGGGCGGAAGTTCTAAATTCGTCGAAATAATCTCCATATTTTTCCGAATAGAACTCCAATTTTTGATGATAATTTTTCAAAATCGTCACACAAAATTTGACGAATAAGGACATTTTTGAGAGGTCACAATGACCTCCCCTGACCTCCCATCGGGGAGCCCCCTGGTTTGATGTTCTTTTTACCATTTAGATTCACGTAAACCACCATACTGTTGCTCTGTTAAGATAAATAAATAGTTTGAAGTAGTAGAGAGGCATAATAGCCATTATAAGAAATATAAAGTAATATACACTTGAACAAAAAACTAAAATGCTGTTATAACTAAACATGTCTTCATGATGAATTTTGTCGGATGTCTTTTCTTCCGTAAGCTAATTTCTTTTACACTGAAAAAAGACGTTCCCTGCAATGCTGAAATACGTGTCTGCAGTAATCTGCAATTTGTGCTATTTGACGTTGTTATTTCTTATTTTACTTTTTATGCACAAAGGTATTTATTTATTTATGTTTTCATGATGATTGCCATCCTCAGAAGGCTCAGATTCTTCATTAAACAACTAACAAGTATCATCTAAAACAAATACGGCAGAAAGTTAATCGCAGGGGCAGACTGGATCCTCCAAGAGGGCGTCAATTTTGACTCCCAAAGGGCGCAAAAAAAAAAAGAAGAAGAAAGAAAGAAAGCACACACTTTCAAGGGCGTAAATAAAGTAAAATAAAAATAAAAGAAAGATCACGGAATCGAGGGCGCAAAAGAAAAACCTAAGAAGCTCAAGTTTTAGGGAACAGAAAAAAAAACCCAAGGTGCTCAGGTTCAAGGGCGCAAAAAGTAAAAAAAAAAAGCGCACAGGTTAGAGAGCGCAAAAAGAAAAGAACCCCGAAGGTGCACAGACTTGAGGGCGCAATGAAACGAAGGTACACAGGTTCGAGGGCGCAAAAAATTTAAAAAAAATAATAAACCGAAAGAGCGCACGTTTGAGGGCGAAAATAAAATGAATGAAAAAAGTTCGAGAGAGGAGGGAGAAAAAAAGGGGGGGGGGAGGAAAACAGAAGTTACACAAGTTTGAAAGTGCAAAAAAAAAAAAAAAAAAAAGTCACACAGGCTTGACGGCGCAAAAAAAGAATTAAAAAATGCACTCGTTCAAGGGTGTAAAAAAAAGAGAAGGCACACATGAGGTCGCAACAAAAACAAGAGAGAGAGAGAGAGAAAGAAAGAAGAAACGAAGGTACACAGGTTTAAGGGCGCAAGGAAAAAAAAACGAAGGTGTACAGAGGGTGTATCGGCCCGTGGGCCGATGGTCCGGCCCTGGTTAATCGTCTTCTGGAATGCACTCTTGATGCTCAATGAAAACAAGTGACGATAATAAAATTCATTATAAGAACGACATGAAAAAGAAAAGAAAAACATCTCTGGACGTCAGCCTAAATCACATGTAACTAGTAGCACCAAGGTTTTTTAACATCTTTAGTTTACAGCTAGGGTTCTCGGTTGTGTTTTTCTTACGCCCTTAACTTGTGCACCTTCATCTGTGCGTTTCGTGCCCTTAAACCTGTATGCCTTCTCTCTTCTTCTCCTTTTTTTTTTTTTTTTTGTTTTGCTCTCTCGAACTTGTATGCCTCCATTTTTTTTTTAATCCTTGAACTTGTGCATCCTTTGGGAGTGAAGGTTGGCGCCCTCTTGAGGAACCCAGTTCACCCCTGCCCACATGTTCTAATTTTATCAGGATTCTCTTGCTTTTTAGAAGCTAGTCATGATTATGAAACGGCCCTGATTTTGTCTTGAAATGTAAGTTAAACTTTTGCAAATTTTTTGCATAATAGCAGGCTGGTCATTTAGGGGGGGGGGATGAGGGGAGCAATTGCCCCTCCTCCCTGCTTTCAGAAATTGATGTAATTTCCAATCATATGGGCGCGATTTCTGTTGTTCTTCGATATAATATGCATTCTGTTCATCCTTTTAATCCCATACTGAAAAAAATAAAATGACAGGCCTGGTTAAAAGTTTTTTTTTTTTGTTCCAAAAAATAGAACATTTCATTTCTGCCCGTAATTAAAAACCACAATTTACTGTTGCATATTACAATTTTTTGGCCGCTTCTCTCATGATTGCGAGAATCGTAAATATTCGGATCTTTTCCATCAGTTTCATAGGTCATTCCTCATTTCCATGCAAGCAAACTATGATACATTATGTGGTGGCTAATAAAAGTGCTTACTTATCAATAAGTTCTGTCGTTTCAGAGTATTTTTAATCGTGATCGTTTAATAAGGTATTTTTTGTACATTCATTCAGGGCATCTTAAAGCCAGTCCGGATAACGTTGCGCCATCTCGTATTTTTTATATTGCAGTCGAGTCCCGATTTACGCGAGGGATGCGTTCCAAGACTCCTCGCGTAAGTCGAAATTTCGCGTTATGGAAAAGGGTATGTGTAAAAACTTTTATAAACATATAAAATTACTTTAGACACTTGTAAATACCACCTCAAATAGTTAAAAACCATTTCTTAACTATACAGTAATGTTTCTTACATAAAAAACTAAATTTTTATTTGTGTTTTAAATTTTAAAAGAACGTTTTATTCAACATAAAATGCTGCTACGATGCACAAAATCAATAATTAATGGACAAGAAAGACATACAATAAACCAGTACGGTGTGTACAGTATGTAGTAAGAAAAACAAATGCAGTATAGTTTTACTGCACAGTGGATCCAGTAATGATGTTTGTAACTTAAAAAAGTGAATACGATGATTTATGCTCCATGATCAAACCGTTACTTATATATTTTTAAATACACAATACAGTTGCTTCACCAGTTCTTTTATAACCTTTCTATCAATGGCAACGCAACACCCCTATTCCTGGTTTCTCAAATTCATAATACAAGAACAGCTTCCATTTTCATAATTTTTACATTTTGTTTAGATACTAGTCGATGAACTTTTACGGACTTCCTTTTTATTGACTTTTAATTGTCCATATGGAAGATTCACTCATACCTAATTGTCGTGCTACCTTCGACGCCTTTGTTCAAGCTCATAATCTAAAGCTTTTCTTTAACTGTCAGAAACTTTCGCTTTTTCTCCCTCTATATTCACAAGTTGAAACAGCGCTCTTAGGTGTCATATTTCAACAACTTTCACATTTAGAATGAAAAAAAAAGGGAAAATGAGGAGTAATTATTTGTATAAGCGATGTATCAGATTTGTACGGTGTGGGAACTTCCGCTCTCAGTGATGCTAAAGAGATGAAAGTCCATTAACGAAAAAAACATTTTTAGTAACCAATAACAAAGCCGATACGTCCACCATGATTCCCTTCCGAAAATTTTCGTGTTGCTGGCGAGGAATTCGCGTTATGTCTAAAATTCTTTACTTTTGAAAAAACTCGCGTTATAGCCATTTCGCGTAAGTCGGATCGCGTTGTAGCGGGAGTCGACTGTATACGTAGCACATTTTAAAATCTTAAAGAGCAGGAAATGACCTTGCCAGCAAGAATGCATGCTGGGACTTCTATTTATTCTCTTTTTTGGAGTCAAATAAACTAAATAAAAATGAGACGGCACAAAGTTCTATGAATTGGCTCAAAGATACCCTGAATAACACTACTGCTTATATTTTCGTTTGTTCTCTTCATTAGATGACAGAGCCTGTAAGCCTGACCATAGTCAGTTCCGCCGAGAGTCAAGGCAAAGTGAAAAATAAAATTCAGAATCAGACAAGTGCCTCCCTCCGTGTCTAGCATTTCTAAATTTTCAGGGAGAGGGACAAACGGTGTGTATTCAATGGTTTATATTCACCAAATATCCTAAATAAACAAACAAACCACTGACGTAGACCGGAAGTAGCGAGTCTTATTTCCGGTTAAGCGCCAATCTCCATTGCTAGAGATAGGTGTTCATAGCGAAAGCGATTTTGTTGTGCTTCTTTAAAAAGCAGAATAATGTCTTCTGCGTATTTCAATGCATTAAATAAGAAAGACAAACTTAGTTATTGTTAAAAATTATCTTTCAATGGCTGTGACCTTACCGATCTTTTAGTAGATGGATGGCGAATCTATTGCTAACGATTGATGTTTACAGTGTTCAGGCAATTTTGTTTTCTTTCAGTTCTAGGTAGAATCATGTCTTTTGCGTATTTTAATGCATGAAATGAGTATAATAGGCTTTGCTATTCTCAAAAATTGTCGATCAACGGATCTGATTTTCCTGATCCTTTAAATACAGAAATAAGAAAAAAAAAAAAAAAAAAAAAAAACGAGTCTTCGTTTGTCGATCATTACCGCGATTTCAATGATAAGCATTTTTGAATACCTCCTAAACAGAAATAAAGTTGATACAAAGTCTGCTTTCAAGAATCACAAATCTACTGGATTGCAAGTACGTTGTGAATTGTAATTCCCATTCTTGAGTTGAAGCTATTTTTTCAAAGATGGAAGCTTTTCTGCACTGTGTTCACACAGAATGGCTATGACAGGGAGTTTTGGTGTCATATTCAATCAATTCTCCTGTTGTAGCTTTTCAGTTCGCACACACTTATTACAGTTGCTACCTAATTTTCAGGTTTGATATTTAATATATTTTATTACATATTTGTTCATCACTTTTTTTTTTTTTGTTTAATCAACTTGCTTCTGTAGCAAGATTGATAGGCATAAAAAAAATTGAAAGATAACAAAATTTAAATTTAATCTCCGAGTGCTTTCTTCTGCGTTAAAATTGCTTTGAATGTAATACCAATAGCTGTACTATGATACTATACTATAACTTTAATTAATGTGTTTGTTTACCGATTGTCGAATATCTAAATTTGTTTACAATTAGAGCGCCTAATATTAAAGTACCGTCAATAACTCGAAGTCCCAAGAGACGGGCTAAATGGTTCGAGTTATTGATAGTTCGAGCTATGGGAAGTTTTTTTCTCATGAGGTAATGAATAGTGGTTCTTTATTTTAATCACACAAATCAAACTGTTTGAAACCCGTCAAAACACTGGAAACTCTCAGCTTTGCAGGAAGCAAATAAAAAATTGTTCAGGTTGAGTTTTTCTAATAATCAATTTAATATAGATCAATATAGATCTTCACACATTACAGTAAAAATACAAAGCTGATGAAATTAAGGTGAATGTTTCCAGCTCGTAAATACCTTGCACAAAGTGTGTTTACTACATAATATTCATTAAGATTCAATCCTTTCGCTTTAAAGCATTGGCTTTGATTCGACCGATCAGGACCTTTAGAAACTTGAACATCTTTATTTCTGACATCTTATTTGCTCCTGTCCTCATGCTGTACCCGAAAGCAGAACAACATCCCCTCTTTTTACGAAAATTTTGCGCCTTTGAAATTCATGATTAATTTAAAAAATTCAATCAAATTACAGATACGTAAACAGAGCAATTCGTCGTAAGAAGCAATGCAAATAAGACTTCCGCCGGAAGTTTTGAGTGACCCCGTGCAGCCCTGCCACCTAGTGTTCAAAAGAGTAAACGTGGCTTGGAATTTGGTGAATAGGAGAAAAACAGAAAACACGCAAACGCATTATTATATTGTTTTCAAAATCTGAGGGGGAGGCAGGCAATTTAGCCTCCTGATCAAGCAAAGAACGAGCTTGCCCCACCTTCCATTTTGAGCTGGATACGCTATTGCTTATAGGGAATAGTGAAAATCATTGCTTTCTTTTATACGTTTACGTAACGTTGTAAATAAATGATAGGAAAGTTGTGCTGATATTCATTCGAGAAGAAAAGTTGATTCAGCAAGTTGCCTCTTGTGAACCTAACGAAAAACGGCAATCAACTGTAGTTGACAGAGTTTTTTTTTTTGAAAAGTTGGGGGGGGGGGGGGATTCAACTAACCATCTTATCTGAAGGAGGCCTAAAGTTAAATCTTGATATGGAACCTAGTAATATGGGTAAGGGCATGATCCTGATTCTTTAGAATATGGAAAACTTTCAAACCCCAAGGTTTAACAGGGAAAAACAGTTTCCAAAAATATTAATCTGAATTGTAATAAAAGAACAGTTGAAATTCCAAAGCACAGGGGTGCCCTCCCCTAAATACTGCAAAGTCCTTCCTCCAGAGCAAGAGGCCCCCTCAAAAAAAATGTTTAAAATACCTCTCAAAACAACCCTCTAAAAATTTCAATGGCGCTCCTCAGTGGGCACCACTGCAAAACAAAATTTCAGAAGTCAAGGTTGAAAAATTCGAACTTCCATAGTGCCAGACAATTAGTTAAAAAACCTGAAAAAGAAAAAAAAGTATGATAATAGCAAAATGAGGTCAAAAGTTCAGCAAAAAAAAAAAAGTCAAAAATAAACAACAATCCCCAAGTCAAAAACAATTTTTTTGGTAGGGGGGGATCCAGTTGGTTGGTTAGTGAGGGCCGTATTGCCTTTTTGCGGGGGGGGGGGGGGGTTAGGCATAAGTTAAAATTCCGGTCCTGGGAAAAATCATGAATTGAGCTAATTTTGAAGTAAAAGGGGGTTTTGGTTTTAGCAGCGGTTACCGATCTGATATTTAGGGATTCGTTGCAAATCACTTTGTGGCAGTGGCGTACATAGCACCCCTGCAGCCCCCGCGGCGTGTGACAGCGCAAGAGGTTTGAGGGCGTACGCTCTGAAAAAATAACTGTTAAAATTATTTTTGAAAAAATCTTATGGGGGGGGCGCACTTATAAATCTTGGGCAGGGCCGTCCCAAGAGGGGGGCGAGCGGGGCAATCGCCTCGGGCGCCACGAATTGAGGGGGCGCCGCAAGGTGGCCCTCGTTTCAACGGAACACGACGACATTCACACGAAATGAGGGGCGCAGAAAGGCGCCCCTCATCTTATAAAATGCCCCGATTGCATAAAATTAGGGGCGCCTTGCGACCCCCCCCCCCTCATTTCATGTATCATAGACAAAAACACAAAATACAGAATCATTGAAATGATTCTCTATATTTTTTTTCCTAGGGCACGAAAATATTCCTCTCCCTGTCTCTAAAACATTAGTTTCCTTTGTATCATTGAAGCAGATACAATTTCTGAGAATATAACTGTTTAGAATCAATAAAAGGCACTTCTCCTTTGTCTAGTTCTCACCAAATTTGCTTGAATTCTGCCCCTGCGTGCAGTGACGTAACGAGAAAAAGAACAAAAAAACAGATTTTTTTTTTTGATCTGATAGGAAAAAAAGTCAAAAGGTGTCCAGTCAAAATTTTGAAACTTCTAGTTTTGAAAACGCAATTTTAGCTTTAAAAACGCGACTATAGGCCATGTTTATTGACGTTAGGGATGGAGCTCAGAAACTGTTTCCGATCGATTATTTTTTTTAAATAGATTGAAATCAATTCCTTCTCCCCCTGCAAGTTTTCGAAATTGAAGTTTCATAAATGCAACGTTAGACGAACTTTGAAGATTTTATGGCCGGGAGAATCTGGAGCATTCATTTCCCAAGAAAATTGTTTAAAATTAAGGTTCAAAAACTTTAAGCCATGTTTTACATTCATGGGCACTTCCACGTAATGTTTTTGTAAATTGTTTATAAAACAACTTACAAAAAAATATATTTTTGTGATATTAAAGAAAGGCGGCATGGGGACCCTTGTACGAATATTTTCTTAAACTTAAGTCTTAAAACGCAATTTGTAAGGCCATATTTTGCTATATTAGGGCCAGTGATATTTTTCGAAATTAGAGCTACAAAACGCAATTCTGAGCGATTTTCCATGTTGTTGAGTATTTGTGGGCTTCTCCCTAAAACTTACAAATATTTGATGCAAAAGAATAACATCTTTGTTAATAGCACAGCATATGAAAGTTGGTATTAAGTTGGTACAAGTAAAATCACAAAAAAAAAAAAAAAAAAAACTCTTGAAAAGAATCATTGGATGAGTCCAGATCGAAATCTAATATTGATGTAATTTACTTCGATAAATACATTTTCTATTTATAATCAGCAACTTATTTATTTGTGTTCTTAGTTTGATCAATATAAATAACCAATTCAGTTTTAATTGTTAGTTTTTTATCAAGTGCGATAGCATTTTACTAGATAATATTTGGATTTTTAACATTTCCATTTTTCGAAATTTTTTTGGGGCATTGATGTTTCACAAATATTAGAAACATGTTCATTGCTTGTCTTTTAATTTGTATTATGCATATCCTTCTGATTGTTCTGTTCATTAATATGTAAGAAATTCAAGTGTGTATTATGCACTGATGTTAAGCTAATTTGGTGTGTATAGGGGGGGGACGCCAGGAAACTTTCGCCCCGGGCGCCGTCAGAGCTTCGGACGGCTCTGGGGGGGGGGGGAGGTGAGCAACCGAAGTCTATATACGCTACTGCATTATGGCATGATAGTATTGCAAAGAAGTATCAAATTATGAATAAAAACCACAGTAAAAATTCTTGAATTGAGCTGGTTTTTATACTTAACGCCTCATGTATTCCCCGTAAAAATTATTACATCGAGCTCAGTGTCAAGAACCGAATCTCAGTAACATCTGACCACTGCTTCCGTCAATGAAGACAATTTTTTGTGACAATTTTCTGAATTTTATTATCTAAAACAGAGGTGCCCCCACTCCCAAGAACGATGGCACCCCCCAAATACTACCCCTCCCCCACGATTAAGAGCACCCAAAGGAGATGAGAAGCCTCTCAAATTACCCCTCCCCCAATTTCAAAGGCGTAGACTACACCTTGGGCACTCCTGGCAAAGGAGAAAAGTAAATTACGCTCATTAAAGAAAAGCTGTTGAACTTCGTAGGGGGAAGAAATGAAAACGTTTTTCTGTCTGGAGAAAAATCCAAGAAATAATGAGTAGGTCTCGTACCACGTAAGACTCGTTAAAATGTTCGTTTTTCATTTTGACCATCTGTTTTATGCGCGTATGCAGAGGGGGTAAGGGAGGGCAGCTGCCCCACCTTGCACAATAGAAAATATTTAAAATAAAACCCAGAATATTTTATCAAAAATTGGTTAATATGCGATTGCTTCAATTTCTAAACTTAAATAAGTTGCCTTAGTAACTTCGCCCCTAATTTTGAAAGTAGGGGAACTTGGGGCAAATTGAAATAGTGAAAAATTTTCTGTGCTTTTAGCTCCACCTATCTGGTATTGTTTTAACTATTTAGCACCATATTTAGTCTATTCCTGTCAGGAAAAAAATACTACCGAAGATTAAAGCATTTGGCTATACAGGCAATTTTTTTAAAAAGATACTCATATTGTAATATTTCGTTGTAAGTTTAAAATTATTTTTGTTACTATAAAATGATAAAGTTATTGTTATTAACATTTTAAATATTAATTGAGACCTCCTAATATTCAATGCCATATTAATTTATTTAATATTAAGTTTATTTGCATTTTAAATAAATTGTACAATTAGTCAAGTACATACGGGGCAAGTGGATGGGGCAAAGTGGAATACTAGTTCGTTTCATTTACTCACTCAATCATTTAATATAAATCACTTACGATTTCATTTATTAATTAATTCATTAACATTCCTCCATTTAGTAATTCACTTATTCATTCATTCAATTATTTTCTTTTTCATTCATTATTTTTCTCGCTCATTAATATTTCTTCATATAATATATGATTTATTTATTTAGTTGTCGTTCATTGTTTCATTTTCTTTTCATTTCTCCATTCAACCTTTTATTTACTAATTCTTTTGATAAAAAAAATATGTTTTATAATCGAATAGAAAATATTTCATTAGAAAAATATTTTATTTTTCACTTTGCCCACTGAAAAAAAAAGTGTAATTTTTTTCACTTTTTTTTTTTTTTTTGAAGACTCAAGTTTACTGTCAAAAATAAAAAGACTGTTTCAGCGCAAGTTTCATTATAAAATACAATGTTCTTTCTTTATGTACTGTAATTTTCAAAACAAATTTCCTATTTGGTCATTTTGAAAAAACTCAGTCATCTTAACCATTTTACTTTGGCCCACATTCCCCTATATGCTGCCATGGGTTTGTAAATGACAGTAACTGCAGTAATAACTTTTCGATATGTTTGAAGAAACGCGTTTCGGATTAAATACTTACAATAGAGAAATGTTTGAATAAGACGTTTTTTCCCGCTTTTTTTCAGCGGAAACCAAATTAGCAAGCTTGCACAATAAAGCTAACGTACAATAGATGACAAAAATGCAAAATAATAAAAATGAAAAATTTGCAATTACTGCCATTTTCCTGTCCACTGCAGTATATTTTCTCCTTGGGAGCTCATTGAAAAAAGTAAGTTACTTTGCCGTGGGCAGGTAAAGAGCAGTAACTGCATTTTTTTTCTTCAAATTTTGTCATGTATTGTACTTAAGCTTTACTGTACAAGCTAGATTATTTGCTTTCCACTGAAAATAAAGCTCGGGGAAAAAAACGTCAAATTCCTATTGTTTGTATTGAAATCAAAACTCGTTTCTACAAATTTCACGAAAACTCATTTTTGCAGATACTGCCGTTTACTTGCCCACGGTAGTTTTCGCGTTTAGTAGGATTACCGCTACAATGGGGTGGTTTTCTCCAGTCAAAAGTACTACTTTTAGTCATTGAAATGGATAGTATGAGCAAAAAAAAAAAAAAATACATGGATCAAGAAAATACTTTCATTTTTCCAACAGTTTTTTTTAAATTAATTTTTTTAAATGTCTGATTTTTCAAACAAGGCGTGGTCTTTATGACGTCACAAATGATGCATTTTGGCGCATCTTTCTACCACGGTTCCACGTCATGATAATCAAGAGCGAATTAAAATTGCGCTCTACGCTTGCTATCAACCATATCGTTGCCAATACACGTGAGTAAAGATGCGAATTAAATATTTTGTTTTGTGAATGGCAACATTGAATGGCATTTCATCATTTGTGATGTCACACGACAGAAATGTAAACAATGAAAGCGCAGAGATTTAAGTATTTTTTAAAAAGTTCTACGAATTGGCTCAAAGATACCCTGAATAACACTACTGCTTATATTTTCGTTTGTTCTCTTTATTAGATGACAGAGCCTGTAAGCCTGACCATAGTCAGTTCCGCCGAGAGTCAAGGCAAAGTGAAAAATGTAAAATTCAGATTCAGACAAGTGCCTCCCTCCGTGTATAGCATTTCTATATTTTCAGGGAGAGGGACAAACGGTGTGTATTCAATGGTTTATATAGGAGAAAAACAGAAAACACGCAAACGCATTATTATATTGTTTTCAAAATCTGAGGGGGGAGGCAGGCAATTTAGCCTCCTGATCAAGCAAAGAACGAGCTTGCCCCACCTTCCATTTTGAGCTGGATACGCTATTGCTTATAGGGAATAGTGAAAATCATTGCTTTCTTTTATACGTTTACGTAACGTTGTAAATAAATGATAGGAAAGTTGTGCTGATATTCATTCGAGAAGAAAAGTTGATTCAGCAAGTTGTCTCTTGTGAACCTAACAAAAAACGGCAGTCAACTGTAGTTGACAGAGGTTTTTTTTTGAAAAGTTGGGGGGGGGGGGGGATTCAACTAACCATCTTATCTGAAGGAGGCCTAAAGTTAAATCTTGATATGGAACCTAGTAATATGGGTAAGGGCATGATCCTGATTCTTTAGAATATGGAAAACTTTCAAACCCCAAGGTTTAACAGGGAAAAACAGTTTCCAAAAATATTAATCTGAATTGTAATAAAAGAACAGTTGAAATTCCAAAGCACAGGGGTGCCCACCCCTAAATACTGCAAAGTCCTCCCTCCAGAGCAAGAGGCCCCCTCAAAAAAATGTTTAAAATACCTCTCAAAACAACCCTCTAAAAATTTCAATGGCGCTCCTCGGTGGGCACCACTGCAAAACAGAATTTCAGAAGTCAAGGTTGAAAAATTCGAACTTCCATAGTGCCAGACAATTAGTTAAAAAACCTGAAAAAGAAAAAAAAGTATGATAATAGCAAAATGAGGTCAAAAGTTCAGCAAAAAAAAAGTCAAAAATAAACAACAATCCCCAAGTCAAAAACAATTTTTTTGGGAGGGGGGGGGGATCCAGTTGGTTGGTTAGTGAGGGCCGTATTGCCTTTTTGCGTGGGGGGGGGGGGGGGGGGTTAGGCATAAGTTTAAATTCCGGTCCTGGGAATATGTTTTTTATAGAATGAGCAAAAAAAAAAAAAAATACATGGATCAAGAAAATACTTTCATTTTTCCAACAGTTTTTTTTTAATTATTTTTTTTAAATGTCTGATTTTTCAAACAAGGCATGGTCTTTATGACGTCACAAATGATGCATTTTGGCGCATCTTTCTACCACGGTTCCACGTCATGATAATCAAGCAGCGAATTAAAATTGCGCTCTACGCTTGCTATCAACCATATCGTTGCCAATACACGTGAGTAAAGATGCGAATTAAATATTTTGTTTTGTGAATGGCAACATTGAATGGCATTTCATCATTTGTGATGTCACACGACAGAAATGTAAACAATGAAAGCGCAGAGATTTAAGTATTTTTTTAAAAATATTAAACTTAAATAAATTATTTAAAAAATGGTCAGATCCTATGTTTTTAAGAATGCTCTTTCAGAAAAAAATACTTTTAAAATTTTGGAAACGACCCCATTGTAAAGGTAACAGAATCCGCTTTTCCATTAGCTCCCCACAAAAAAAAAGGTCTTTTAAAGATGCCTAAATTCTTTTACATACTGTAAGATTCTTCGGAAAAACTGCTTACATGTAAATAAATATACAGGGTTTCCGAGAAAGATCCGTACAACTTCAAAAATTTATTGAAAAAGAAACCATAGGATTACAGCGAAACTAATTAGTACATTAGATAGAATAACTTAAAAAGTTTTTTTCTGCAGTATGTTTCTGAGTATATATGGCGCTACATGTAACGCAAAGGAATATTAAAGCATTTTAGTTATTTCAATGGCGAATCGCGTGAAGAAAGCTCAGTGTGTTGCGTGGTTTATCAAAACAAAATTCCATACGCAAACACAACGGAGCAAAACATCCAAACAGCTGTAGCTACTGTTGATGTTAGCATGCTTAAACGGTCGTGGATGGGATTGGATTAGCGTCTTGATATTGTTCGTGCTACGAAAGGGTCTCATGTAGAAATTTCCTAAGGTAAATAACTTAAGTTATAGGAAAAAATCTTTTTGAGTTATTTTATCCAATGTACTAATTAGTTTCGCTGTAACCCTAATGTTTCTTTTTCAATAAATCTTTGAAGTTGTACGGATCTTTCTCGGACATCCTGTATATTGTCTCTGTGAACATGAAATGCTGAAGTATAATAGAAGACGGCAGCAAAATCAAAAAAGAAGGAAAGAAAGGAAAATAAACTCGCAACTATCAGCAGAAACAAGTATTTTTCTGCCTTTGAACTGTTAATGCTTTCTTATACGATGTAGAGGAGAGTGGTAATGAATGGGACACTTTTTTTTTACTTTTAATTTTGTAAATTTTTCTATTGATATCTTTCAAATGTTCAGGTCACTTTTATTGACACCCTCTAGGTGGGCACTACTGAGATATTAGTAAATCAATCGTTTTACTAAAACAAGCCATACTTGTTCAATGAAATTATTACCAAGTGTTTGTGACATCTCAAAATACTTTGGAATAAATAATATAAGTCTAATTCATGTCTAAGTATTTCTTCGGGGAAAGTTATTGTGTACAAAATTCATCAAAATCTTAATAAAAACATGAGTTAAGTTAGAACAGTTAGTAACCCAACGTTGTGAAGCACAAAAATAGCTAAATTATTGCAGACACGTGTTTCGGTGTTACAAGGAACACCTTTTTCAATGCTAAGAAGTGTGAGCTTCTGGATGAAAAGTCATCCGAGAAAAGCAACATGGTGGAACAGGAGATAGTATAAATATAAAACAAATTTAAACAAATATAAAAAGTATAAAAATAAGTATATAAAAAAATTTAACACGTGTCTGCAATAATTTTGCAATTTTTGTGCTTCACAACGTTGGATTACTAACTGCTCTAATTTTCAGCACAAAGGTATTTATTCGTTATATGAGTTAAGTTGTTAGATTTACATCAATTACCACTCATCTGCTGTCAAAATCAGTTCTTGCATAATTTTGAGTACTTTTCCCCCTCTTTTTAAATTTTTTTGCTGCCGCTAACAGTCCTATGGTTTTCAGTTGTCATTTTTTGCCCCCCCCCCTACCCCAACCTTTCAGTTCTAATCGCCGCCTCTGTATAATAATAATAAAGCTAAAAAAGGTCATCTTGTCAACTCCATAGCTGAGATTGAATGGGTCATTGGTGATATCCCCCCCCCATGAAAGGAATACGATTTTAATGTTATTAAAAGTTAGTATTTTATGTTTAAATGATTATAAATTAACATGAATAAATTACAAAATGATGCTGTGCTGATAGCAAAAGAAGAAAAATGTAAGCAAAAAAGAAAAAAAATCGGTGCAAAACTTATTGAATGGAATGCCAAGGATATAAACTGCACTCTGTCATTTTAAAGAAACACTCAGTAGAAGAATTATTATTAAGGTTCAGAGAGAACTTTCTATCCTTGACAACAACCAACATCAGTAAGGTCATCCACAATACTCAAATTCAAAATAATACAATATCAGAACTGTTTAAACAACACTTTTCGATGAGTTGGGTTGGGTAAAATCTAAAATGAACGCATACAAATTAAAAAGAGCAAAGTATGCTATTCATGAATTGGTAAGACGATTTCGGCAACTTTACAAACATTATTTTAACAGTTTTAGGATCGTTAATATGATTTTGAAAATTGTGTTGATTTTTTTACATGGGTATTTTTTTTTTTTTACAATCAATTCATTCAATGTGAATTTGAAAAACAGCGAAAATATTTGCATACCTGCTTACCTATTAAGGCTGCGACAAGTAGGGGAGACAGACTGGGGATACTCGATCCTACTTTAGTTTTCAATTTATTTTCTCTGCCGTAAAAGTTTTTTTTTTTTTTTTTTTTTTTTTAATTGCATGAACAATCGTAATTATTTTCTTCATCTGACCGTATTTTTTAAAATTAAAATAAAGTACATAGTTTTTTTTTTTTTTTTTTCATTTTTAAAAAGAGATCATGCATCCCCACATCAAATGATACTTGATTCTACTGAGAAAATATGTAGGCTTTTCATTAGATCAGGATCAGCAATTTATCTATGAATTTAAGTTTTCTACATAACGTTTCTAAAAAAAACAATATTTCTAATTTTCTTTCTTAGATGATAATAATGTGAACAACCCACACACAAAAAAAAAAAAAAAATAAATAAAAATAAAATAAATTCAACTAGGAAATTTGTAGAAAAATGTACAGAATTTTAATGAACTTAGATGCTTTTGATCAGTTATTTATTCTCCAATACAGTAGTGAACAATATATTTTATGAATAAAACTAATAATTCTTTTAAAAGTAGCGTAATGAAGATAAAATTACAACAAATAATAAAAAAAAATTACAATGATAACTACAAAAATCAACTTATTTGCTTCTTGTCTTGCAATAATAAAATTAAGAGTTTTTCGATTGAATTATTTTTTTTTAAAAGAGAAGAAAAATGTAAGTATCTGTATACGTGAAAAGAAAAAAAAAGCCTAACATATGTTTTCAAAACCTGAAAAGATCCGCTCGACCTAACTGAATGTGGCATCTATTCACAGTCATTCTCATCTACTTATACTTTTGTTAATTTTTCAGGATAAATAAACTGATTAAGCATATTACTTTTCTGTTTTAAAAAACTTATTTCTAACTCTGGAAATCCAACATTGCGTTCTATTTGACTTACATTATGGGCAACTCTATTTCTTTTTCGTTGTAAATCTAACTATAGCAAAATCATTTTTTTTTTTTTCAAATTCAAACAATAATCAGTTTCAACTTGTTCAACTTCATTTGGCTGATCAGAACATAATTCATCAGTAGAGTTTTTATCTTTATGCACTACTAGCTTATTACCCGGCGTTGCCCGGGTGCTTCTCAATGCAACATATCATTTAGATAATTAAATGGATGAATTCTATCTAAATGACAGTAAAAAACTGCATTCACACCACTCTAGGTTCAAATTTTCAAAAGACTGTAAATAGCACAGAAAGTTGAGCATTTGCAGGAAAAATAGCATCAAGTAAAAACGAAAAAGCAATGAGACATGTTATCGGGGTTCTGTCAACGATATTCTTTGGTTCTGCCGTGTCCACTGGCACGTTGTCTGCGGTTGAATCAGACGGGCGGTACATCCAATGTCTTAATGCAGAGACAAATGATTATCTTACATATCTTGTGGGACAACCTTTCGCGTGGTGCTTCGAATACGAAAACCGTTGCCTTTGACGGTTGTGTATACCTCAAGACATTAAAGCATGCTATAGTACTCTTCACATACGATCACATTTCCCTAGAAAGAGTCGTTAATAAATTCAATGGCTTTTATCAGTTGCAAATATATGCAAAATATGCCACCGCTACAATATTTTCAGATATGAAAATCATCCTCAATGGCCCAAAAGCTAAACAGATAGTCCACTGTACAGAAAATAAGGAATTCGGTCATTGTTATTAATAGCCGTTAACATTTCGTTTTACGGATAATTGGCGGTGTTTTTACTTTCAAGGTTTCACGTGTTAGGTAGACACATTTTGTAATTTTTTGTAAGTATTCAGGAATGTAAGCACATTCTGTAGAAAACGTTCACTTAGTATAAATAACTTCACAAAATGTGATTGTTTGCCCTTTCCGTGGCGATTTAGTAGCATGCCATGGAGTAATATTAGATAAGTGTAAATTGCATAAAAAGACATACGCCATATACATTTTATTTCCTATATTTATGTCAAATTTCTGTTTTCGTAGGTGAAAATGACAGTTAGATATCAATATTGGTGTCTTGCAACGATTCAAAATTTGTCTAGATTAAAATTTTATTTCAAATTTTTAAAACCTCACACTTGCCGTTAATGTTGTACATGATAACTCAAACTGATGCAGGTATAGTAAGATCACTTATTTAAGTTTGCTGCTCTGAAGTATTCCTTTGAGAATATCGAAATTTTAATTTGCAGAGGCACAGTCGTCATTAGAGGGTAGGAGTGGTTCCACTGAATAATAGTTGCCATAGAAACAGTTACAGTTAATATTTTAAGATACATAAAGCATTAAAAATGGAGTACGTGGACGCGAACTTATTTAACGAACTATATAAAACTTGTCAATTAAACTGCCTTATAGAAAAAGAAATAGGCGTGCACATTTTGGTCAATATCCGCGTCATTTTTTTTTTTTTTTTTAATTATTTGCAGGCCAAGAAATTAAAGAAAAAAAACATCTTGTTTCTACTTACTACTGCATAATAGACAATTCTTTTGTTTATGTTTTACAAAAGCTTGTTGCACATCCTGTTCCCCATACCCGCATCTTCAAAACGAAGGAAATGTATTTCCACGTTTAGAAACGTAATCCAAGTACTAAAAAGTTAAATTATTTAAAATTTTCTAATTCTTAAATTTAACTCAAATCTTGCTCCTAAATACAATTCTTAACCCCCCTTTCCAGCAGCAAAATGAAGTACATTTTTGAATGAACCCAATCTTAAGCATGCAACATAAAATTATCTATGTGGGAAATAGGTAAATTTCACATGCATTTAAAGTACTTAATCGCCTGCCTTTCTGACTTATTGATCGTGATACAGAACTTAAATCTCACTGGAGATCGGGGGGCACGGCAGTGCCCCCGCCAAGTCGAGCGCGAAGCAAACACTGCCGTACCATCCTTTACTTATTACTCACATTACCTTATTAATCACATACTTAAAATCCGAAATTTCAAGTCTGTAGGTCATTTAGTTCCGAAGTTAAGCGAAAGCAAAGTTTCGCATTTATGACACTCACTCACTCACGATCATCAAAATAGAACTAGTACTTCCCATAAACTCAGAGAGGTGAAATTTGGTACAGAGTTAGGGTTTAATGGCCCCATAAAGGGAAAACTATAAAAACTAGGATAATCGAAGATCTGGCTATTAGACCAAACTATTAGAGATCGACATACCGCCTTTACAAAAAATATTCAACTTGGTTGGCCGCTTCATTTGATGTCAAAAATTGAAAGTCTGAAGTATCTAATGAAGAACCCTCAGCTGGTCTCAGCTGTATTAGAGATATGGTAATGCCCCCTTCTACTATTGGTACATAAAAAAATCGACTGTCATTGCAAAAGTCCAGCGTAGTGGGACACATCTTCTAATTTAATTTAGCCTAACTTTAGTCTACTCGAATATTACACAAATTAATTGTTTCTAGAAAACGAAGTGAAATCCCACCAAAAACAGTCTGTAAAAAACTAGCCAAGTCTCGATAGAGCTGTTTGTTTATCTCTAAAAAGTAATGAAATCTAGACAAAGTTATGACAAGTCGAAGGTTCCTTACTGCGATTTCTTTATTGTTATAGTTAATGTTGTGTGACTTGGCCGTTAAAGGGTACACAAGGGTACAAAACCAGGTGCTCCATGACACGATTGCGCCAATCTGTCCCCAGAACCGCTACCCATTGACGATGGAAAATTGCCACTTGGAAAACGTGTAAACAAAATTGACCTGTACCCACTAACGTATAAAGAATGTTTAACGGCCAAGTCACACAACATTAACTATAACAATAAAGAAATCGCAGTAAGGAACCTTCGACTTGTCATAACTTTGTCTAGATTTCATTACTTTTTAGAGATAAACAAACAGCTCCATCGAGACTTGGCTAGTTTTTTACAGACTGTTTTTGGTGGGATTTTATTTTCTTGAAGTTTAAAGAATGATGTATTGCGATTAGCGGATATACGTGAGATACAAATTGTTTCACCTTATCCCTCCGCTGTGAACAGAGTTGCTTCCATAACACTGATACGTATCCATTTTTATCTTACAGCATTTTTTCAATGACGGTTGAATTACTTAGTGGTAGTTACCAACAGTAATATTTTTCGATTGTTTACAATAAACGTTATCGAACTGAGAAGCTTGTAACTGGAAATGGAGCTTTGCTCAACTAATTTCACGATGAAGACTAAAACGAAAAAACTTTATAATGTGGCGTAATATTTCATCATGCCCATTTCAGTAGCAATCTCTTCGTGTCAAAAGTTGCCTCATACCCGCTAACTGGTTTAAAATTATTGCTAGTCAGCGAAGATGCTCCTTCAGGTGTACTATATTGCTTCGAGCGTTAAAGTAATATAAAATTTTAAACGATTAAGAAATTTGTTTACGTAAAAAATGGAGACATTTTATGCATTTTAAAAGTTTAAATGTAAATTAATATTTCTTTACATTTTTCAAACTTTAAACTTTTATCCTTCTAAAATTATGAATTCCGCCGTATTAAATTTTCCTGTGGTTTCGAGTCTAAAGGTGCATAGTCTTTTACTCTACCACACATTAGCACTCCTAGTATGATAGTTTATGTACATATGATGAACCCCATGACTATCCCCCTTCCCGTTGAAAGATAAATTCAATCTACGCTACTATGCACAAAAATGAGTATTTTGCAATTAGCCATATTAGTATTTTTACCCCTGGTCTCTGATAACCTATAGCGATTTCTGTGAAACTTAGGTGAACTGAATTAGGTAAATCATGGAATAGTATAAATAACATATACATACTGATTTGTTTAAGGATAATACAGTACTAAATTATATTTCCAATGCAATGATGTCACGTTTTAATATAAATTTAGTATTCTAATTGTAAAACTGTTGAAGATTGTACTTCAATAATGCCTATTTCATTTTGTTATTTTCTGTGCTCATTATGTATAGAAAATACAGATCAAAATTTCGTTTACTGTTACGGTATTACTACTTGAAAACTTATTAGCGAAATGCGCAAGCAATTTGAAGAAGAAACACCGATGGTGATTTCAATGCATCCCTGTGTCTTTGCAGGGTGCAATTTAAGAACTACTGAAAGACAGCATTTCTTTTTCGTTCGGCTTTCTTGCCAAACATGCTATACGTTTGTCGCTAATCGACAATAACAGCCATTGTAGAGGACACTTTTTGTGTTGATTGCATTTAAAATATCTCCTGGTGGTTATATGTTGTTAACCATTTTCATTTACTTTGAACCAAGGTTCACAAATACCGATATAGTTGAACCGAATTACTTAAAAGATTCGACGTAAATAAAGCAATAGTATAAAGAAAATTTACAAATTGCAAATTTGTTTGATAAGGATCATAGAACATTAAATAAAATTTCTGTTGCAAGGATGAAATAGATGTGGTTTTAATAAAAGTAGTCTAATGTTGAAACAATCGAAGATTGTACGTCAATATTGGATGCAATACTATTACCTTACTCATGTTTGTATTTTCTTGCTATTAACGGAATAAACACTGATCAAAAATTACACGAAGCCTTACTGTTGTGGATTTTATAATTGAACAATATTTAAAAATTAAACGGTAGCATTCAAATTAAGTAGCACCATGAGTAGCATCAATGGACCCCTGGGGCCTCGTAGGTCGCAGTTTAAGAAACGATGTACAGCATCATTTATTATATGCTGTACATTTAGCTTTCTCGCCAAACATGCTTCAAGCTCATCGCTAAACGGCATTGACGGCCATCGTTTAGGATACGTTTAGTGTTGATTGCACTTAAAATAGCTCCTGGTGGTTACATGTTTGATAACCGTTTTCATTTGCTTTGAACCAAGGTACACAAATTTAACGATTAAAGTCAATCTTTGAAGAAACTTCATCTAGGACAGTTTTTTACGGGCTTTTCATTTAGACTAAATTCATAACTATACAAAAATTAGTTCGTGCAGAAAAGAGCAATTTTGTGACTCAAAATATGAAATTAGACCTCTTTGAGTGTTTTTAAAATTCCAAAAAACCCGCCTATATGAATTCCTGAGCAATAATTTACCTTTGAGCCAAATTTGGAAGAAATCCGACAAAAACTGTGGATTTGTATAAGGAACATACACACATACCCACAAACATACATCCATTTTTATATACATAGATATGATTAAAAGTATTGGGACACTTTCCAAAAATTCACATTTTTAAGGATTTCTCTAGAAGTAAGAGACCAATTGCTTTGTAACTTTTGTCACATAAAATGTATGCTTTAGTTGTCATTTTCCAATAAAAGTTATATCAACATGGCGTTTAGAAGACCAGTAACAAATTGAGAAAAACAAAAATGTTTTTTGATCATCATTCATCGTAAATAGCTGAGAATAATTTATAAATTTCAGAAATTAGCTTACTGTGCACAATTATTTTACATACTTTCAAGAAAGTATCAATGATATTCACGAAGATATAAGCATTTTGTTCAAAACTACAAATTTTATTTGAAGGCTTTTGGCTCATAGCACGCAAAGTTTTCTATCTAACTTTCAGAAAACTTGACAGCATTTACAAGAGAAGTATAATACTAAAATTTGAAATTAAAATGTTGAAAATTTGATAAAATATGGACGTTTTAAGCAATTACTTTTTACTGCACATGCGCGAAAGATAGCAATTTATAACTTCCGTAATTTAAGACCCAACAAGATTCCTCAACTCACGGTAAAATTCCAGTTGAATATCTTTAAAATTCAGAAAGTTATCAGCGATCTAATGAGCCAAATTTCAATAATTCTTGGATAGGCGACGCATCGGGAGGGATCTTTCGCAAATTGTCTGTTTTATCATGAATCACACTGAACGATTGCAAGCAAATGTTGCTAACTTGCTAGCGAACCGTCACGATACGTTGCCTACCCAAGAATTATTGAAATTTGGATCATTAGATCGCTGATAACTGTAATCTTTATATGAAATATCTGTTGATGAAAGAGGTGTTCGGGTTAGGCATTTAAAAAGTGAGGCGCTTGAGAATTCGTGTGTAAGACCTTCGTATAAATTTGAGGCATCCTTTATGGTGCCGCGACAAGATCCTTGGTGTGCCGTGGTAGTTTAGGAGTTGTAGAAAAAGGAAAAACAGAAGTGTATTTACCTTCGCAAGAAATCAAATATAATGTGGCTAGTTCAATTGAAAACTGCTTACCAACGATGAAAAATTTATTTTTCCAACGTGAAAAGAAATCGTACGGAGAACGTTATAGGTTCTATGAATGAGGCAATCCGGCTGCTAATTCCAGACGATACTACCAAGCGACGAATCAATGATATGATTGGTGACATTAGAAAAACATTGGTTGATAAACAACTAATAGCTGGAAATTTTTTTAGTTCGAGCTGATGAATCAACAGACATAAAAAGTGCACCATTCTTACTAATGAGGGCGACCTTCAAAATAATTATATTTTCTACAAAAAACTTTCTCCTTTTGCAACTAGTGATGAATTGTTTCGTGTTTCTGATAAATAAATAAAAAAGCAACAGGATGCAGTGTTACAACTGCAAAAGCGCTTGCAGTGATGGAGTAGTTGAAATTATGGAAAATAAAATGTCGAAGAGTTTATATTAAATGCAAAAAATCTAAATCCACGTGTTCAAAACAGTTTTTCCCATCGTGAACCTCTCCTGGCAAACAATATGCCAGATTAGGAGAAGTCAGCCGTGGTTGAAGCCGTAAAAATCCTCATCATACAATCAATATCAGTTGATTCTGATATTTTCATTGCACTTTCTGAAGAGTGGGACATATTACCACTCTCTACTTTTTCACACGAGAGTTTGCTGGCTTTTGAAAAGCAAGGTCCAGCCCCCAGCCAAGAGTTTTAGAGTTGGGCGACGAGGTACTAGTTTCTGATGTTTCAATAAGAAATGAAATCTACTAATTTGTTACAAGTCTGGTAAAACAAGCGCACATGGCTGATATTTTTGAGAATCTTGGAAAACAGAATCAAAGAATCCAGGGACGCAGAAAGATTCTGTTTATATGTATGGATAGGCTAAGCGGGTTCAAATCAAAAATTCAGCTGTGGAGAGAGGAAATAGAACGTGGATCAATGGGCATGTTAAAACGAACCAGCTACACATATCCTGAAAGAAAATCTATTGAATGTGAATGTGGTGGTATGTGGTGGCCATGATTAAGAACAAAGTTTAAAGCATTACTTCTAGTTAACTGGTATAGAAGAATACGACCGGGTTCGTGATCCGATGACGCATCAGCAAGGAGCTTTATTTAAACGCAAGAGAAAAGTATTTAGACCTCAGTCGCGACTGCTTCTTAAAACTGGGGTTCAGCGAAGTACCTTTGAACACCTGTTGGCAGTTAAAACGAGCTGATGTGTGCATCACATGACTTCCTTTTACACCAATTTAATGCTATTTCCCTATTATTGCAATTTTAATGGGATTCTCTCTCTAACTCTTTAAATATCACTAGCAATGGCCACATTGAAAGCAGATTTAAAAAAAAAAAATCGCCAAATTTTCGCCAAGTTGGCGACAAAACTTGGCAACCAAAAGACTGGCGATATATCGCCAAGTGACCGCCAAATTATAACACCACTTGAGTTTGCATCGAAATTAACAATGATTTCCCCCCAAAAAGGTGCAAAAGACCCCTTTAGAAACACCCGAATGCAACCAAAATAGGAGGTGCACAACTAGACCCCACTACGAGTCTATGTACCAAATTTCAACTTTCTAGGACATACCATTTTTGAGTTATGCGAGATACATACGCACATACGCACATACGCACATACACACATACGCACATACATACAGACGTCACGAGAAAAGTCGTTGTAATTACCTCGGTGATGGTCAAAATGGATATTTCGCGTGTCTATACATTCTTAGGCACTTTTCCGCATGTGGTCGAATCGAAAAAAAAACTCAACATTCATTTGGGGGTGAGCAAAATGGAAATTAAGGGCGATTTTTGAGTGAAAATTTTTTCGCGAATACAATACTTCCTTTTTTGTAAAAGGAAGTAAAAAGAGTACGCTAAGAACATATATTTGTGATGTGGAGGTGGGATTATTAGCATTGACACTTTTCACGACCAGCAAAAATATCTTGTCTAGATCCTCGATTTAAAAACATTCTGCAGCTCTTCCCATTATACAGGAAAATAGATAAGCGCCACTGTCCTTCAAGACAGGCACAAGTGTCTCAGTCGTGTTAAGTAAAAGTTTGGGACTTGCTGGCCATAATAAGCACTAAAATTCACGATGAACTTTATTTCAATTACAAAAGAAACTGAAATAATTAAAAGATTTCAGACATTTAAAAGATTATCTGTTATATCCTTATGGAAGCGCTGGTTTTTCTCTTCCTTGATTCGACCAGTGAATGAGGAAAATATTGTCCATAAGAAATCTGGTTCAGTGTGCCGCCAGGATGCTAGAATCGAGCCAACTATCAAGTGTGTCGTTAAGTCAAAAAGGTTGAGAATTATTTGCTTTATGGTATGGGGATGCGTGAGAACTGCTTGACATGTGTGAATTTCGCTGTTTATCACGATATATTGGACTACTACATGATACTCTTTTCTGAGGCAAATCTTGACACTTTCAGCAAGATTCTGCTTCTAGACTGGTAGATGGAAAACAGAAAGAGAGATTTCGGTATTAAACTGGCCTAGCAACTCTACCGATCTTAACGCGATCGAGAATTAGTGGGCATTGTCAAATCTAAAGAAAGAGGTTCAAGACCTAGTTCCCGCCAACAAACTTGAACTCATTGCCCTACTGTAAAGGGTATATGGAGGAAAAAGTATCCATAGCGATGAATGTGAACAGCTCTTGGAATCCATGATGTCTGAAAGGATTAAAGCTGTGATTTTAGCAAAACGTGACGTGTTTTGTTTGAAAATGTCCCCCCCCCCATTTATTTTAATATTCTAATTTATTGATTCAATGCAAATCATCATCACTGTAAACTTTTGAATTATTCTGTCTAAATTTTTTTAGTTAAGTATATATGAAATGTTATGTACACTTTAAGTCAAAGAAAAGCAGAACGTTATCTACTTTGGTCAAGGACGGATCCAGAAATGCTTCACGGAGGGGGTGGGGTGGTGAATTTTTTAACTTGCCTTTTACTACGTATCTGATTACACATGCTTAGTGGGGGGGGGGAGGACTGCAACAGCAGTTTTTTTAAACAACTAAAAAATACAGAATTAGCCAATGGAGGTCCTCATCCGTCTTTTTTTCCTTTTCCGTTGAATGACGTATTCTAAAATTGCGTTTTAGAACTTCAACTTCGTAACAATTACGGGGGGATGATTCGGAAATCCCTCCCCCCAACATCATCGAAGGTCGTCTAAAATTGCGCTTTTTTCAGTTTCTAGAACTTAAAGAAGGAAAGTTACTGAGCCCGTTTTCCCCCAGAACGCTACGAGAGATGACTGCAATCACGTTTTTAAGACTTAAATTTTGCGAATTGTCTGGGCGAAAACCTCCAAACGCCTCTTTTTAACATCGCCAAAGATTGTCTAAAATTGCCTTTTTAAAACTACAACTCCGAAAAGTTTCCGGGAGGGAGATTTGAACCCTAGTCCAGGGGCGGCATTTCAACATTTCATTTGGGGGGTCGAGTTTTTTAAAAATTAGTTACCTCAGCGTGGAGCAAACGTATCGGCTAGCAGGAAAGGATCATAAAATGGGCTTAATGTTAATGAAAATTAAGGTTTAAGAACAATTTAAACTTTTATGAACATTTTTTTCATTTATTTCAATATAAGTTATCGAGTACTGAAATGTCTTGATGCTACAGATTTTACCTTTTAGTAAAATTTTAATGTATGATTATTGGAATTATTCGAAAGAACTTGAAACCTTGTTACGAATCCATCAGTGTCCAGTGTCGTGCTTTTTTGCCAGTACAGCTAAAGGTGAAAGCTTTTTTTGCCCACTGTGCTTAGAAAATAATTCTCTAACCTCCTAATATACGAAAATGATCTTACTCTACTACCCCAGCTGATTGGAATAGTTAAATAATTGAAGTAACGAAGTTATGAAAGAAAACCTTTCGCATTCTGCTCTTCAAAATCACCCAAGCAAAAATTTTCATCATGAAATCGTGTGTTGATTTCATTCGAAACGAGGGTGCCCACAGGGGAGGGGGGGGGGGGGATTATGGCGCATGTTGAGCCGTCAAAAAAAAAATTTTTTTTTGGGGGGGGGGGGTTTCAAGAAGTTTATTTTTTCTTTAGAACATGAAATTTTTGATTTTTGGAAGGAAAAAATATTTAAACTTATTCTACAAGAAATAGATGCATAAATATTACTTTTTTCACGTACCCTTTCCAAAATTTAATGACCGTGTCTCTTTTTCAGTAAAGGGAACATCAGAGATGGGATGCAGTTGGTGTCCGTTTCAAAGCTGGATCAGATGATTTGCTTTCTTTTTAATTTATTATAAACTAGCAGTACCCGCACGGCGATGCCCGTGCTAAGAAAATAAGGGAAGTCCGTTTAGCAAAAGAAATACACGCCCCCCCCCCCCTCCCTTCTGATGTGAGATGATCATTTTTCTTCAACTAAAATGCGTACACACCTTTTCAAAAGACCTATTAAAGGTTCTTCAGAATTTAAAACTATTCGCCAAAATACATAAAAATATTAACAGCAGCTTGAAAACTCAAAGCAATCCTTCAGATACATTAGTTCATAGCTTAACGTGCCAAGCAAACACGCTACTGTAACCCTGCCCTTTAGCGAGAGAAGCGGTTTTTCCCCCTTCAATTTAAAGTGTTTCGCTTTAATAAACAATGCTATAATAGAAATGTTATAATGAACAATCACAATTGAATAATATGACAGATCAAATTATTTGCTTAGATAAGTAACTATCTTCAACTATAAGAACAAAAACAAACGTTGAAGAAATAAAGAAAACAAAACCCAATAGAAAAATCCTACAAAATCAAATTACGAACCTGAACATCACAAAAAAAAAAGCATTTAAAAATATATTCGCCGATTACAAAAGCGTAGCATAGGCATAGTTCCTCGCAGCTATCGACACTGTCGGCCAGCGCTCTCTCAAAGAGTTAACTTACCCCGCCATCTATTAGGAATTCATAGAACTAAACAATTAATTAAGCATTTAGTTTGCAATTAAAAATATTTCGGTCAATCTGATTAAAAAAAAAATAGCCTATAGACTTCCTCATTAAATGGACTATTCAACACAAAAATAATTTTTCAATTCGAACCAGTAGTTCCTGAGATTAGCGCGTTCAAACAAACTCTTCAGCTTCATAATATTAGTATAGACGTAATTTTTTCCGTTTTCATAACATTTTTCATTGCTACTGCACTCCGATTAATCATAGAGTGATGTTATATAGCCTATAGCCTTCGCCAATGAATGGGCTATTTAACACAAAAATAATTTTTCAATTCGAACCAGTTGTTCCTAAGATTAGCACGTTCAAACAAACAAACACTTCAGCTTTATGTTATTAGTTACTTATATTATTAGTTAATTAATAAAAAATAAGACAATGATATATATATATATATACACACACACATATATGCATATTCCTTTTTTTAACACGCTTTTATTAGCTTCACTTGTACGTTTGTGAGTAACTCTCCTTTGGACTAAGAGCTAGTGGCTTATTACTATTAGTACATTCCACCACTTAATGAACGTTCGTGGCAGAGCGCGGGTCTTCGCAGACGTCCACCTCCGGGAATCATTGGACGTACGTTCTAATCCCGTCTACACAGTGGCGTAGCTAGGGAGGGGCGGAGGGGGTGGTCCACCCCGGGCGGCACTTTTTGGGGGCGGCTATTTTACACTTTTGATGCGAAAAAATTTAACGCGTTTTCCTAATAAGGAAATCATACTTTTGATCTATTCCTGGAGGCAAAAAAGAAAAAAAAGTCTTCGAATTGTAAGGTTTTAGTACGACTTTGATAATAAAATTACTCAATACGAAACATGAGTTTTTCTTGTGGACATCTCAGCACCATTGTTTGTTTTTTCTCTTCCTTCGTCTGAAATTAGACTGAGGGAGATGGTAGTGTAAAGTCAAGGGATCATGTTTTTTTTTCTTTTTGCTATTAAGGTAAACTAATACGGAGAAAACAATGTCATAACCTTTCGTTATATGATGAAGCTACCACTTGATTTTAAGTAATTTCCAAGGAAAACATCATATTAAAAAAAAAAAAAAAATCTGTGACCCCCCCCCCCCTTCTCCCAATCAACTCTAATTTTAATTCTGAAACTTTGAATTCAAATTATGTTTTTCGCAATCACGAGTTGCGACAAGACCCTACTCATTAGAGTTACTGTTTCTAGAAACGGTTCCTCCTCCCCCCCAAGCTTATCCCTCCTCCTGGTTGGTTAAGGGTGTAAAGTTGAGTGTGCGTGTGTAGGCTTACGTGTGTGCACGTAGGTGTGTGTGTGTGTGTAAAGACCTGTGTGAGTGTGAATGTGTATGAGCAATGCTTGTGTAGGACATGGACGCCACCGTCCAGCAGAAGTGAATTCTGGGGGACAGTGCTCAGGACGAAAGGAGCCGCGCCGGTGGGCGGTGGTGCTGCAGAGGCCCCTGGTTCAAGCTGAAAAAGGAACCACAACATCAAGGACGGTCAAGTGAGAACAATAAGCAATCGTGATTGCTCAAAAAAAAAAAAAAAAAAAAAAACTTTTTTTTTTAAAGGAGAGTGACAATTAGAGAAGAAGGAGAGTGGTCTCAAATGGTGGGCGATTCCTTGCTCATTTTCAGGGTAGCATTATCTTTTTCAACAATTGCTTTGATTGGCCACTGACGACAAAGTTTTCACTAAGAGAGAATGAATTTTATGTTCATTTTATTTAAAAAAAAAATTCACAACTCGAATAATATTTGCTTGTACTACTGCATTATATCAACTAATTCCTTTATACAATGAATATCACATTTAGTCATTCATTTTAAGGAAAGGTTTTCAATTAGTAAAATGATCTTTAGGCAAAGTCTTTCACATTTCGACCTCTACTAGTAAAACAGAATCCTTCAAATTTGATCTTGAAACATTTTCAAGGGATAACGCCTACCCATCTCTTTACATTTCATCTTTTAGCCTTATATTGATTATTGAGTTTTTATAACTTCAATACCAACAAATTCCTGAGGGCGGTAAAGTCCTGACCCTTATTGTATAATGATTAAAGATAGTCTACAGTGTGTATTTAGGACATCAACTTCGAACTTTAAAATCCCTATCTCGTCCAATGTCTCCAAAAGTAGCTTAAAGTTGGAATTTTGAAACTTAAACTTCAGAAAAATTCTATGGTAGGGACCCCAAATGTGCACGAAATCACCTAACGTCATCACAGTTGGCTCCAAATTTCGTTTTTAGAAATTTTTGAGGCAAGACCGTGAATCCTTTTTTTTTCTCAGTGGTGAAGAACTCAAAATAAGCAACAGTTTTTTTTTTTTTTTTTCAAAAAAGGTTTCGGGTTGGAAACCCCCATCCGAACTCTTTCTCATAACGTTGTCCGTCAAACAACGGCTAAAGTCGCGTTTTTAAGACGTCATTTTCAAAAAGTTTCTAGGGGAGACAGAAAACCCATCTGACTTCCCAACATTTTTGGAAAAATTTGGAAACGTATGCCGCCAAAGATAGCCCACAATTGCGTTTTTGAAACTTCGGCATCGAAAAATTTCCAGAGAGCTCCTGAACGTTCCCCATTCTCTTTAACGTCAAAGGTGTCTGGTCAACTGATTTCAAGTTGGAAAATATTTCAGGAGGAAAATATAGTGTTTGTTGGAGTTAGAGGAGACCCTTACACCGGTATATACAGCCTACATTTACGCTTTTTTTTTTTTTTTTTTTCAATTTTGTTGAGCAGCTTCTTTCAGGGCAGCACCCCCGAACCTTCTCAATATCTTCACGTATACAAAGATAACCTAAAATTCCTTTTTTAACATTTCAGTTTTGGAAGATTTCCTTGAGAAGTCCTGATACCCTAACGTCACCAAAGAATGCATAAAACTAATTTTAATTTCGAAAAAAAAAAAAAAAATGGAGGGAGTTCCAAGCATTTTTTCTATAAGCGTTACTGAAAATTGCCAAAAATTCCGAATTTTGACTCAACTTTTGGAATGTTTCGGTGGGGTTCTGAATTACTTTTTTTTTTCCTGCAAGAGAAAGGTGAAGGGAAAAATCAAATTTCTTTTCTTTTCTTTTAAAAATCTTATTAAAATTCTCTTAGCTTTTGAATGTATCAACTATTACCTATTAAGAAGGGCGGCAAATTGAGAAACCGCCCCGGGCGGCAGAAAGTGTAGCTACGCCACTGCGTCTACACCGAAATTAAATTTATAATCTTGCAACTCAATTTTTGCCTACTTTTTGTGATCGGATTCTTTTAAAATTTGGAATGCAACCTCAGACCCGATGACAATGCAATATTTTATAATCAAATTAATTTATTAACGATAGGTTATTAGTTTATTCTAATTAACACGCTTTTATTAGCTTAACTTGTATGTTTGTGGGTCCAACTTTCCTTTGGACAAATAGTGAGTGGCTTATTAGAATTACTTACAACGTACAAATCAGAACTGCGGAGTGTAACAATTTTTTGCACATGAATTTACCAGAAAGCATTCAAAATGTCTGATGCAAATAATGCAATGGAATACTAAGATACATTCCATTATAAAAATCGAACACACGCACAAAGATTTCATTTAAGAGTTACAAGTGTTAGCAATATTTAGTATCTAAATCTTATTTGAAAAAATAATAGTTTAAAAAACTAAAAAAAAAAAAAAAAAACACGCTTTAGTAGCAAAATGAACTAAAAAGTTAAAAATAATCTTTGGATGACAAGTATATAAAGTAATTGACCAAACACTTAATTTTACCGTAATAGAAACGAGTTGATGTGTGCATCACATGACTTCCTTTTACACCAATTTAAAGTTATTTCCCCATTATTGGCAATTTTAATATGATTCAATAGTTTACTCTCTAACTATCACCAACAGTGGCCAAATTGATACCAGATTTAAAAATTAAAAAAAAGCGCCCCCACTGTAACGCCCGAATAACACCCACTTTATCATCAAGAGTTACCTAAAACTGCGTTTCTGGAACTGAAATTTTGAAAAATTTGTAGGAGTCCCCCCCTCTCTCCTTAACACAATCAAAGACAATCCTAAAATTGCGTTTTTGGAGTATCAATTTCGAAAAACTGCCGGGGGAATGACACTGAAATATACCTTCCACTGGCATTATCAAGATCTATCAAAACTGCGTTTTTAAAGCTACAAGTTCGAAAATTTAAGTGGAGCACCCTTCTCTCTTCCCCCACTCTCGTCAACATTATTAAAGATCGTCTTATATTTTATTTTTAGGGCTTCAATTTCGAGAAAATTCCGGGAGAGCTTCGGAAAACTCTTTTCCTTAACGTCACAAAGGTCGGCTACAGTTGCAATTTTAGATGATCAATTTCAGAAAACTGCCTGTCCCCGAATCATAGACAGCCTAAAATAGCGTTTTTAAGACTTTAATCGCGAAAATTTTCCGGGGGGGGGGAGGCCCTGAATCTCCTTTTCCCCTAACATTACCACAGATAGTCTAAAACTGAGTTTTAAGAACTACAATTCTGAAAACTTATCAGAGGAGAGACCCCGAACCTGTCCCCTCTCTCCACACGCACAACGGTAGACTATCTAAAACTGCGTGTTTGAAGTTTCAATATTGAAAAATTACTGGGAAGGGGCCACCAAACCTTTTATTCCTCTAACATCACCAGAGATCGTCTGAAACTGGTTTTAAAACTACAATTTTGAAAATTTTCCGGGGAGAAACCCCCGGACCCCCTACCTAAGTGGCTATTATATTTCTGTTTCAAGGTTCATATTGTATACATAGTAATGATTCCATCCCAACACCAGAAAGTTGAATCCACTCTCCATGTAATTCATACGTTTGGAAAAAAAAAAAATAATAATAATAATGTGTAGCAAAACTCAGGGGTCTCCAAAACCTGTGCACTCAAGGTTCACGTTGTAAATTTTGTGAAGGCGATGCGGAACAATCTACAATATTTCAGTTCAAATGGTATTTGTTAGCGCTACCTCCCCCCCCCCCCTCCCGTGAATTTGACTGGAAATTAAACACTCTAAAAACTGTTCCCTGACAAATGATACAAATGATGTTTCGCTTCAAGGTCATCCGCCTTCTTTTCGTGCACAAGCTTTAGCATATTAATTTCTATAATGTTCAGCTTTTGCGCAGCTTTTTACAACATGCGTCAAGTTAAACTGAGCCTCAGAGAAGCTGCAAGGTGTTTTTTAAAATGTTATTTAAATTTACTTAGATCCTTTGAATTTGTGATATAGCGTCAGGGACGTAACTAGGTCATTTTCGAGCAGGGGCAAGACCTCGTTTTGGCGCCCCCCCCCCTACATAAAAAATAAATATCAAAAAATTATTATTTTAAAAATATAAATTAGACAGTGATAAGGAGGCCGCGTGTGTTCATAAGCCTATAAATGTGACTTTTACGTAGTTATAAGTTTTTATACAGTTTTATCACTGGATTGCATTTTTTTAAATTTCGATAGTGGGTAAAATAGTTAAATATTTTATTTATTATTTGACATACGAATTTTTTCAACTGAAACTATTTTGTATTTTCACAAGGGAGTAATTAACAACTTGTTGCTTTTTTTTTTCAAGTTGGATCTGCCCCCTTCTCGCTGACTCACACCAACCCCTGAAGATTGCTTCGCAACCTTATTTGATTCACGAAGATTTTAATCGTCTGTGAGAAAGAATCAGATTGAAAAACACGTTACGAGTTCCGTTTCGAACAAATTGAAAATTCCCCTCTCCCTCCCATAGAAAATAGAGTTTAAGTGAAGAGCTAATTTTTTGAAGGGATGTGAGAAATCTTTCATCCCTTTAAAAACAATTTATGTGAAATTTTAGCCTAAAAAATTAATTACAAAGAAAAAACTAATTAGAAATTTAAAGTTAATAACTCCAGATTCAAATCCTTGGGGATCGAAGTAATTTTGTACAAAATTTTAAGGCTGTAGGTGCTCTGAGGTCTCCTGGACGCAGGCCCGCCACAGGCATCTTTTCACAATTTCTTTGACGTTACTTTTTTTTAAATGTATCGCGATGCGAATTTAAAATTACCACTTCAAATGAAAACAATAAAACAGAAATGTGTTCAACTATTTATTTTTAAGTATTTATAATATACTACTATGAAAACATTTGTAAGAAAAATAACAGTATTCAACAATATGTCGCAATAACGTGTGAAATAATTTTAACTCCGATGAAAAATTTAGTGGGCTACGTGTTTTTGTTTCTCACGTGAAATCAATTGAATATTGCTTCTACTTAGTATATAGACTTTAATCCGACAACATACAATAGCTCGAATCGAACAGATTTTCTTATTTGAACATTACCTTGAAAATTTTTCATGCAACACATTTTAAATTGCCGTATAATCTGTTTAGTTAAATATTAATTATTAAAAGAGCTATTTTTTTTTAATATAAAGAACGCACATTCCTCACCTCTGGTATTTAGCATACGTATGAAAAACATTTTTCAGAAAAACAGATACCTAATGTGCTTGATATCAAAACTCTTTCTATTAACCTTTTTTAAAAAACACAAATCTTAAACATATTAACATTACATATTTTCAGTGAGTTTCTTTTCAGTTTATTTCCATTTACAGTACAACCTCAGGGCCGTGTCCAAGGGGAGGGTTTTAGGGGTTAAACTCCTCCCATTGGGGGAGAATAATGATAAAAGCAATATGAAGAAGATGATATTTAACTTAGTTATAGTGTTAATGTTTATGTCGGTGCTCTTTTTTTAAGTCATTTCCTTTGATTTTTTTTCAGCAATTTACGAGTGCCCACTCTTCACCAACTGAAATTATATTTTAGAAAACCAGTTGCAAAAGAACCACTGAATAGACTGACAATACAAAACATCCAATGAGAATATTTCTTGGTATACAGCATGTAAAAAAAAAATATTTGTGCGAAATTTTTAATACCTTTTTCAATATGCAGTGTAGTTAACAGATAAAAAGGCTTGTTTCTGAAGAAGCTGTAAAACAACATTCTATCCACTAGCGCAGCCGGAATTTGGGGAAAAAGGGGAGGGGTCACAAATATCCCTACATGTATATAATACTATACTTGTTATCTCTAGGAATAGTAATGCGCTTTAAAATCAATGGCTCTGGCCCATAAAGTACTCCATTGCTTGATTATAACCATAAAACAGGAATGAATTATTTGGTACAAGAGGTGTTTTCATGCCACTGCGAGAAATGATTTTTAAAAGATCTTTGAAACCCCTCCCTTTGTGAAATCCTGGACACGGGCCTGTACAACCTTACTTATTTAGACTAACTTGGACGAAAGACTATTTGAATAAACGAAAATCCGGATAGTACGGATAATAAGCAGTAATTAATTCGCAAATAAGGAGACTTATCTTTTATTAGCAGCGAAAAACGATCTTTTGCAGAAAAATTACATAGGATTGTTACTCGCAAATACTTAGTCATTAATAGTTCAGCTGCAGTGGTGTCAGGTCAGACTCAGACTGACGCTCCAAATACGTCACGTAGTTCATTAGATGACTATAATTTATTGCACGACCTATATACATGTTATAGCAGTTGTGTATTTAATCAAAATAAGTGAATATTTGGCACATTTATAGTTTCGTTCTTACTATCATTAATTTAGAATTATCAGTTTATAGTGAATATATTTTTTAACTCTACGAATTTGATCCGGAGAAGCCGGAGATCTGGATAAACGAGAGCCAGATAAATGAGTTTCTACTGTAAATATGAATATGCATCAAAAGTACCAAAGCAAAATTTGAGAGGTGTAAAAAATTGTTGATTTCTAACGTATTAATTGAAGTAGATGATTTAAGCATATTTAAAATATTGTGTGGGTGGCAAAAATGTGTCGAAACTAAATCTAAACTTTCTCATTTCAGCTGAATTTATCTCTAAAAACCTTAGTATTTTCTAAAGAAAAATGGGCAGCCTCTCGCACTTTAAATTGAATCTCCATTATTATAATGCGAGATTTTTCACCAAGAATGAGAAAAATTGTAAACTAAACTAGGTCAGTGGAACAGTGCAACGATTTTCTCTTACGACCAGTGGGGTAGACAAGCTCTCGTCATTGTAAATGAGAGGAAGACATCATATTGGCAACTTTATGACGTTTAATTGTAGAAAAATGACATTTGAGCATTTCCGCTGTTTTGTACTTCCCATAGCTTTGTTCTTATGTTCCTCCTCCGAGAGGCAGGTTCTTAAGATATAACAAGTACTAGTCACTCTAAGAAAATACTTTCATGCTATTTACTGCGCCCTCCTCGCTCTATTTCGGTCTATTAATACCATTCTTTAACCACATTAAACCATGCAAGCTTTTTGCCTGCGCCCGCACGGAGAGTTTTTTTTTTTTTTTTTTTGGACTTCTCTGATAATTTTTTCTTTCTTTTTTTTTTTTTTTTTTTTTTTTGCAAAAATTAATCTGAGCATTAGCTTTGTCAGTTTAGCGCCCCTAAAATCTGGCGCCCGGGGCACAAGCCCCGTCTGCCCCCCTCTAGTTGCGTCCCTGTATAGCGTCTATATAGCCCATTAGAGATGTAAAACTACAATAATTTTCTTAAGTTTGTTAAATTTATTATTAAACTCAGAAATGTTTCGATTATTTATGACATTAGAACATTTTATCCTCAATTTAAAAGTTTTCTTGAATAAAGAGAAGCAGAGGGACGCCCCGAATTAAAATTTTTCGGAGGGCGAAAGTTCTCCATTTACCGAATGGAACGCCACATTTTGCCGAATGGCGATAATTTTGCCGAATGTATTTCCAAATTTTGCCCAATGAGGATAATTTTGCGAAACAAAACTCCAAATTTTGCCGAATAGTCGGACAAAATTTGCCGAATGAGTTTTTTTTTTTTTTTTGGAGGTCACGGGGACCCCTGTGACCTCTCATTGTGGCACCCCTGAGAAGAAGCATGACAATATTGAATTACAAGAAAATTCAGTATAACATGAATATAGCTTATGAAAGATTCTTGTTTTGAAAGAACTAGTCGCCAAGGCTTTTTTTTTTTTTTTGAAATCACTCCGGTGGTTTGTCCCCGGGATTCGTCGTTGATTGATTATTTATTGATATTTTACCCTCCCCCCTTTTTTTTTCTTGATAATACTGCCATGTCCAACATCCTGATGATATTAAAAATTTATTGCGTGAATATCAAGGAACTTAATAATATCACACTTTCAAACCAATTTCGTACTTATTTGTAAAATATTTATGTCCTTATCATATCGCAAATTACCTAAAGTGAGCGAAAGCTGGGCTCCCTAGACCCTACCTTAATTTCGAAGTAACATTGAGAACAGATTAAAAGGATTATGAGACTAAAATTTAAACTGGATAAAAACATCGTTTTTTACGTACTCTTAGTGGCGTCATCTCGTGTCCAAAATTTCAAGTGAAAACAGGAACTTCAGAGGTTCCCAAACCTTTTTGAGCCCGTCCTTACCCAGCAGGGGTGTCCATTCCCCCCAGGGGCGGATCCAGACAGAATTTTCGGAGGGGGCCATTTGGAAAAATATTATGCTTTGGAAATTTTTGAATTTTACAAGTATCAATATCGCCCACCTTTTAACTGAGCATTTTTTAAGGAATTTTCACAAGGCGACACAAGTTTAAACATAAAGGCTGTAACCTTTCCAATATTTTCCCTCTTTCTCTCGTGTGCATATATCGTTGTCTCATAGTGCTATTCCTGTAATCCGTACTGTTTGTTCCGAGGCGACTGTATAGGTTATAGGACTTCTGATTTAAGAGGAAGCCGATATGAACCAACCGCAAGTACAATATTAACTCCGAAGTAAAGGGAGTCCGGGGGTTTCTCCCCCTGAAAATTTCGGAATTCGTAGTCTTAAAAACGCATTTTAGACGATCTTTGGTAATGTTAGGGGAGAAGAGATTTTATGGCGCTCCCCTGTCTGTTTTTCGAAATTGTAGCTCTAAGAATGCAGTTTTAGATCATCTTTGATAATGTTAGAGGGAGGAGATATTTGAGGGCCCATCTAAGGAAATTTTTCTGATTTGTAATCTTAGAAATTCATTTTAACTGTCTTTCGTAATATTAAGGACTCGCAGATATTTTTTGCTATTGTAAAGCTAAAAACGCAGTTTAGTACGATCTTTTTGTGCTGATACGTTGAGAAGAGATTCGAGGGCTCACACCAAGAATTTTTTTTTAATTATAATTACAGTCTTAAAGATGCATTCTAATTATCTTTGGTAATGGTAGGGAAGAAGGAGTTGGAGCACTCCCCCGGAAATTGTTAGAAATTGTAGCTTTAAAAAGGCTGGTTTAGACGATTTTTTGTGATGTTAAGGGGAGGAGAGATTAAAAGGGTCCATCCCAGGGAATTTTTCTAATTTATGGACTTTAGAACGCATTTTAAACTATCTTTGGTAAGGTTAGGGTTTGAAAAGATTCGGAGGTCCACTATGAACGAAAAAAAATTAAATAATTCGATTTTTTTTCAATTTAAGCTGCGAAAGAGGGTTTTAAAAAACTAATTGAAACTTCCTCCGTGTGGGTTTATGCCCCCTCGGCATTTTTATTATATTCATGTTAGACTTCGAGGAATAATAAGGATTTTTTTAATATTTAGCGCTAAAAAAGGTTTTTAACTATTTTTGAAACTTTTTCAGGGTGACCATGCCTCCCCCCCCCCTAATTGTTTTCCTTATTGTTAGACTTCGTATGCATTATAAAAGAAATTTTTTGCATTTTTGCTATAAAAAAGGGGGACTTTAACTATGCTTGAAATTTTCTCGGATGGCCCCCATGGCCCCCTCCCTGGATCCGCCCATGATTCCCCCCCCATGAACAAGGGCGCACCAAAAAATATCCCAAAGACCCCCCCCCCCTAAGAGCGAAACCTCGCCCAAAAAAGAGAAAAATAGCCATCAACCCCTCCCTCCCTTTCAATAGCGCAGTCAGCGCCAGGGGCACCCCAGCATTACCGATATTTTCTGTTCTTTGTGCCCCCCCCCCCTAGGCCCGCTGTAAGCGGGCATGCAAGGCGTGCGCCACGTTCAAGGGGCTTCTAATTCAGCCTCACCTAGCTGAATCGAAAAATAAATAAATACAACATAAATAAATAAATAAAAGAAAAGACAAATTAAAATTTTGATTCTCCGAAAAATTAATGTTGACTTCAAACGGTACCCTCCCCCCCCCTTCTCCCCCATAGGATACCATTTAGAACTATTTAATAATAGCAAGAAAGTGTTCTTTCAGCTTTATTCTTGCTAGCAGCTATGGCCAGTGCCGAAGAAAACAACAGGCGGAAGATAGATAGGCATTTCGGCCTTTTTACCGTCCCCGTCGGGACAACAGGCGAAAATCGTAGTAAAATGCGCGGAACTGGGGTATGAAGTTTGACGGCTGGTCGCGATATCTTCTTTCTGTCATCTGTCAAAGCAAGGTCATGTTTAACACAAGGGAACAGAGGGCATTCCGATATGGTCCGTATGGTCTAAGATTCCGAAGAGGGGGGCGTCAAGATATGAGGGGGGACGCCGTAAACTGAGCTTCAATTCAGTCTTTTTCTTTTTTCATTTTCATTAAGTATTTTTTTAAATAGTTTTTAAAAATGCCAACACATAAAGACAGGAATAATACCTTATGTGACATCAGATTTAAATCCTGTCTTTTATGATCTACAAAGGTAACATGTTTAGTTATGTAATGATTAAAATTGGTTATTATCAACAATTAAGGTATGAAAGTATCTTAATTGTTGATAATAACTAGTTTAATTTTTGTATAAGTGTCTATGGGGGGGGGCGTCAGGCGCGAAGGTATTCTCCCTGGGCGCCGTCGTCTGTTTGTAAGAGACTAAGAGAAATCAGAACCTTGTACTTTGGTAGCAGAGATGGGTAGATTCGTATTCGTAAATCCGAATCCGAATTTGATTCACAGTACCTTAACGTGTCAATCCGAATACGAATATATTCGTATTCACAAGTGTGAATCCGAATACGAAATTTGGATTCATACCTATGAATCCGAATCTATTCAGATTCAGACCTATGAATCCAAATCATTTCTGATTTACATCTGTGAATACGAATCCATTTGGATTCACACTTGGATTCACTGAAAAATTCAATTCAAAAGCCCAATATAAATAAATAAATGTCTGTCTGTACCTCGCTACAGGTCGAGTTTTTGGTGTTAGTGAATTTCTGAAGAAAAGTGACGATATTGTTATGGGTCCAAAAATTTTAAAAGTGGAATTCTACCAAAGTCATGTAAATTGAAACTTGATTTGTTTATATAATTTTACCACAGATAATTTATCTCAATTTCACAACTTTAAAATATAATGAATATACAGTGATTGATGTTACAAAGGACCAAATTTGATTGTAAAAATTTGTTGATGTTACAGATACTTGTACCGTTGAAAATGCAGATTCCCTCTGAAACGTTTCGTTAAAAGAACAAATATATTATAATGGAAGAAAACGGCTTTTTATTCAATAATACAAACATACATTTCAACACTCCATCTCCGGAAGGAAGCATCGATCACAAAGATAATTATTTACTAATAGTTCTATTAACCAAATTTCTCATGAAAAAACAGAAAATGCGTAAAAGAAAGCTAGGTTGTATTTTGTACTTCGCATTTATTTTCAACTATCGCAATCGTTGACTACTGCGAAAACGTTCTTTTTTGTACCAATTTCTATAATAGGGTAGAGGAACGACTCGTATACTGCTTCCACTGGCCGCCATGACCAAGCACGGAGACCGATTTGAGAGAGATTAGAGTGGCAAGAACGGTAGTTTCGTTATGAAACGTAATAAAATTCAAGAGGCGATAAATGTTTTTTAGCGTCAAATGGCTGATATTTTTCCTCAAATGCAATTTTAAATGGAAATAACGATGGAATCTGCTGGAAATTTTTGTCAAATAATTTGAGGTTAAACTGCATAAAAAGTTTTAATGAATGATGTGTAAAAAACATAATGCACTGACAGAATACAGTGATTTTCAACAGATACATTGGGAAATTTTTAATCAGTACTCAAGAACAGCAAAAAACTCTACATATTTTATTAAACAGATTATAAAATAGTGTTTAAATTGTTGGATCTTACTTCATAACAGGGTTGATAAAAATCAGGATTTTTAAATATATATATATATATAAAAACTCGGGTTTTTTTATTTAAATCGGATTTTTATGATTTAAATAGAATTTTTGAAATTTAAATTTATTTAAATATAGTATTTGATAACAAGTTAAAATGCTCAAGCTAGATGTTAAATTAGATAATTCTTTTCCTATATATGGTTAAAAATTCATAAAGTCTAAGTTTGAGTAATTCAGAAATCAGTAAAAAATAATTACACATCTGAGCTTGATAAAATCTTGCTACAATATAAAGTCACATATCCATATGGGTGTATTCCCAGAAATTTTTTAACAATCAAAATAAATAACACCTTTCTTTTTTCTAAGGAAAAAAAGGAAATAATATGGAAGTACATAAACTGAGAAAGAATAAAAATAGCGTAGAACATTGAATTATTTTCCTTTTCTTTTGGGGGGGGGGGGGAATAACACCTGAAATAAAATGCACGAAGAAAAAAAGGAAACCATACGCTTCTTGTATTTTAAATATTTTAATAAAACTCATCAAGGACTGAAAAGAAGACTGTTTTTTAGAATTATTATCTTATAAAACGCATGCATATTTTTTTTTCGCCCTATTTTGACTTATTGTAAATTGATGAGGATTATGTGTTTATTTTTTAGTGAATAAGTAAATAGCTTAACTAGAGTGGTTCAAAAATACATGTAAAAAAGTTTCTGATAGATAACAGGACACCCCTCAATATTCTTAGACTTGTGGATAGTAATATACCGGAAGAATTTTGACTTCTTATTTCAACTGAAAGAGAGTGCTCAACTCCCTCCCCCAAACATCGTAAGTATGGGGAGTGGCGTTAAAAATTACATTGAACTGAAATAACAATGCTACATAATATAATATCCAAAAGTATTATGCATATACATTGCAAAAAAAATTATTTACAAAAACACAGCTGGGGAAATTAAATGATTCCAAATTTGTGACATTTTCCATGCTACGACTAATGTTAAATTGAGCACCCTCTTAAAATTTGAGTAAGAAACTAAAACTTTTACAGCATAATACTATTAGTAAGTCTGAAAAAAAAAAAAAAAAAAAAAAATAGGGTGTGTCCTGGACTCCAGCTAAAAAAAGTTTTTTTGAACCACTCTAAGCTTAACTCTTAATAGGTACGTATCCAATTTAATTTATTATTTTTAATTTCATTGAAAGGTAATCTGCAAGTTTTTCTTTTTTAATGTTAATTGCTACTATGATTTTTTTATATTTTTCTTCGGTTTCAATTACATTTTTTAAATAACAATATGAATTTATTTTGTTTCTTTTATTACTTATTATTCCGAGGACAATTCTTTGAATTCGGAATGCGAACCTTTTCAGAAATTGCGATTTTCGCTTAGACCAGCACTAAGTGGTGATTTTTTCAAGCCGGTGAGTGATAATGCCGATGCTATTTCCCTGGAAAGAGCCTCTCATAAATCATAAATCTATTCGAGCTTTATGTTTAAAATGTGATGCGAATGTTTCCTCAAAAACTACAGAAGTTCAGGTGAACATTTTGAATACTTCGAATTTAATACGCCATTTACAGCGATACCACTCCACTGATACTGAGGAAGAATTCAAAGCTAGTCTTATATCTGCTAGATAAGAATTCGTTATCACGAACCCCCTAACTTGGGAGAATGAACATTTTTTTTTTTGTTTTATTTTTAAAGGGAGAAATTTACACACTTATACCTTGTCTTGAAGGGACGTAGTAAGGCATATCCTGAAAATAGAATACTTCGTTCGAATGGAAAACGTATGATTAATATGCTACTAGAGGAAAAGGTTCAAAACTGTCCCAAGTATGGGCACTTGACTGTACGAAAAATTAGCGAAAATTTTTAGTGTTCATGACCATAAAATCATGATTTTTAACTTTTTATGGACTTCTAAAACCTGGGTCCAGTAGTATTCGACTTGGGGCTCCAAATAGTAGGAAGTTCATTTTCGGGTCAATTACTTAGTTTGACGCCAATAAATATACATCCAAAAACTCGCTAACACCCAAAACTCGAATTGTAGCGAGGTACAAACAAACATTTATCTATTTATATTGGACTTTTAAATTGAATTTTTCAGTGAATCCAAGTGTGAATCCAAATGGATTCGTATTCATAGATGTGAATCAGAAATGATTTGGATTCATAAATCTGAATCCGAATAGATTCGGATTCATAAGTATGAATCCGAATTTCGTATTCGGATTTACACTTGCAAATGTGAATTTATTCGAATCCACACTTGTGAATACGAATGTATTCGTATTCGGATTGACACGTTAAGGTGCTGTGAATCAAATTCGGATTCGGATTTACGAATACGAATCTGCCCATCTCTGTATGGTGGACATGCTTCCAAGGCGAGATACGGTCATGGGCACAAGAGGCACTAGCCCAGAGCACTAAATCCGTAGTTAAACGTTTCATATGTTCAAGTAATTTCATATCGTACTGTAGTTGGATGTAAATATATTTTTTTTAATCTCATTATTTTAATGCCTTTCACTAATTCTAAAACCATCCCAAGCTTTACTCAAATTGCACTATTATTATATCTTAAAGCTATTTATTAGATGCTTGAAATATTTTTATGCTGCCAGGCAAAATTTGACTATCTTATATTATTCCGTATTTTTATCTCGTATATCACTTTTTTATGTTATTGATACTTATACATATAATAATCCATAAAGCAGATTTGCAAGACATTGCCTAATTAGGTCTGGTTGCAATAATACGTGAATATGAAAATGTGTTATTACTAAACTATATAGCTTTTTTTTTGGGGGGGGGGGGCGGCTAACATCATAGAAAGTCTTCAAGGACTACGAAAAATTGCCGATCCTCTATCAGTTACTTATGAATCATGGATTGCCTACATTCGCAATTTTAAGAGTTCAATTTTGGAAAAAAATTGGGAGTAGACCCCAGAATCTCTTTAGCCCCTAACCTTACCAAAAATAGTCTAGAATGCGGTTTTAAGTCTACAAATTCGAAAAATTTCCTGGAATGGGCCTTTAATTCTCTCTTTCCCTTAAGATCATCAAAGATCATCTAAAGCAGCATTTTTAGAACTACATTTTCAAGCAATTTTCAGGAGAGTGCTCAAAACCTCTTCTCCCCTACTACTGCTAAAGATAATTAGAATGCATTTTTAAGACTGCAATTTAGAAAAATTTCCTGGTTTATATTCTCGAATCTCTCCGCATAATATCACGAAAATATTATGTTAAAAAGTGCGTTTTTAGCTCTAAAATAGCAGAAAAATTCGATGGAGATCCCAAGAACCTCCTTCTTCTTAACATAATTGGAGATAATATCTGCGTTTTTAAGGTTTCAATTTTGAGAAACAGGCAGGGGGAGGGGGACGGCCCCCGACCCCTTAATATTACGAAAGACAATTAGAATGCATTTCTAAGATTACAAGTTAGGAAAATTTTTTGGGATGCGCCCTCAGATCTCTACTTTCTCACACATCATCAGAGATCGTCTAAAACTGCATTCTTAAAGCTACAATTTCGAAAAATAGACAGGGGAGCACCACCGAACCTCTCCTGCCATAACATTACCAAAGATTCTCTAAAATGCGTTTTTAAGACTACAGATTGGAAAATTTTCCGGGGGAGAAGCTCCCGGACCCCCCCTTTTTTCGGAGTTAATATTGCACTTCCAATGAGTTTCATATAGCCAATATTTAGATCTATTAACGGCTTCCTATTAAACCAAAAGCTGAAACTGTTATCTTTCTCTGTATTTAGGATACGCTCACTTGAAATAATTAAGGGGCCGCCAGCAGTTCCTTAACACCTCCTACTTTTTTGATTTCGCGACGGATCTCTCTCTCTCTCTCTCTCTCTCTCTCTATATATATATATATATATATATATATATATATATATATATATATATATATATATATATATATATATATATATATATATATATATATATATATATAAACTATATACACTGTAAAAAATCTCGGAAAACTCTCTGAATATACAAAAAAGTTTTCCGTAATACACAGATTCGTACGCCCTCAGCAGTTTTCTGCTATAATCAAAAACCTTTCCCGTTTAGCAAGAAAGTAAGAGTCGACGCATGCGCAGCTCACACGGCAATTTTATAGTCCAGCAGTAAATTCAAACTGAAACTTTCGAAAGCACGCAATGTAAACAAGTGCTGACTCATGTATGCGAAGTAACACTCATCAAGGGGATTAGTAGAAGTTTTGTTCCTCGCATGAATTCACTGAAGATAATTTTAAAGTCTTATACTTTCTTGCTTATGTATCGTCATGAGATTGAATTTGAAGCTATGTCACTTATTTTTAAGTACGAAGTGCAAATTCTCGACGTATGCTCGCAGAACGAATACAAACTGAAATTAAAAAACCAAATAACTGCCGAGAGGACGCCATGTAATTTCGTTGCGTCGCATAACTTGTGTAGGTAATTTACTTTTTTCTTGGATACTTTTCTTCTTTTTACCAAATGGGTAATTTTTGTTTGCAGAATTTTATTCTGTCATAAAAATCACCTTTTTGGTGACCAAAGCCTGCAAAAGACCACCACCGACGAATAGGTAAGTCGCTTTGCAAAACTCTATTACTTTAAAGAGATTTAGTTCATATAAATCTCGTTAAAAAAAAAACTATTTTTCTCAGTATCATTTTTTCGTGATGTATTTTTTCGTGATGATGTATCATTTTTTGTGAACTATTGCAATTTGAAAATATTTTACATTACATAGAACACATATTGAAAGTGCAAGTGTGTCTAGTTTTATTCTGTAAAATTTATGAATTGAAGATTATAAAAAACTTTAAATAAGTGTTATTGTGTACTTTGTTTTTATGTGTCAATCTCAGTTAATATTTGGCTGAACATTTATGTATCAAGCAGTATGAATTAAATGTTATAATATGCAAATTGTCAGGTTTGATAGTTCGTCTTTAAGGTTGCATGTTTTCATTCTCTTGTAAACAGTGTAGCTAGATTGTATGAAGTAAAAAAAAAAAACTATCTCTTGTAATTAGGAACATAGTGCTTCAGTATTATCTAAATGACGATATCTCTTTAAATATTTGCATTAGCGAAACGCTTTAAATTAGTTAAATGTGTATTAAATTTTTTAACAAATAGATACATATATGTATTTAAAAGTGTCTTCATTTTTTTCGTTTTACGAGCCTCAATTTTACCAAAAGCAAAAAAAAAAAAAGACTTAATAAAATAATTTTGTATTTTTACACCATATTAAAGTATTTGACTTATAATTTATATGATACTTTGATTTATAATTTATATTATGAATGAAATATTATTTATCTCAGCAGAGCTTCATTAGTACGATTTATTTTAGTTGCAATGTACCTGCCCTTAAGGGAAAGAAGCTGCAAATATAACAAACAAGAATTATTTCTCAATAATATATTTTTGTATATATATGAAATACACAAGCAATGAATAGCAATGAGAAAAAGAAAATTAAAAGTAGCAATTATTAGAATAAAGTTGAAAGGTTGAATTCGGAGCTCATCAGTCGTGGAAGATTCGATAAATATGGTCAAAAGACCAAAAGATATTAAACTATTTACTAAATAGAGAGTGTTTAAGCTCTAATATATGCATTACATTGGGCCAAACGCACCATATGCTAAACTATATGCAATAAACAAGAGCTTAAACCTAAAATTAAAAGTAGGGGTTTTCTACCTTGGCTAAATTAAGAAACAAGTCCCTATAATTTGTCTTCCTCAGGACAGTACCTACTGCATGCACACTAGTTTAATGTAGGACAGTCAGGAGGAATGAGTCAGTGACAAAAATGGAACAGCTGCATTTACATGCCAAAATAAATAGTAATATTATTTCATGTCATTGTTTTAAAAGCGATCATTTTTAAAAAACTATGTTATTAATATACAATGTACATATATGGGGAGAAGACGAGGGGCGTTCATCACGCAGACTGTGAAATTGACATTTTCAGGGGGTTGCTTTTTCAAGGGGGGGTGGGCGCTTCATAGCATTTTATGGGTGCACCATCACTCTTATGGTGGGGGGGGGGATTATCGTATATATGAAATGGAATAATCATGTAATAGAGTTCAATGTTTTAATAAATAAAATATATAATGCATTTTGCGCACACTGTAAAAATAAAATCAGTAACCTATTTTGAATAAGTATTTATATTTGTGATGAGCTGGAAAAGGGCAAGAACAGAAGAATCAACCCGAATGGTTCCAGCAGGGGGACTTGGTGTCATATTTAAATTCATCAATTTCTCTGTTGGTACTTTTCGGTACACTTTGTTCGTCAGAGAAATTGACTTGAGGTGAGCGAATTCCGGAACGCGAAGGGTAGGTAAGTCCTGTCAAATTTTATCCGAAGATAAAAGCTATCAAGTTTGATACAAGATATGTTTTTAAGTTCTGCATTAAAAATACAATATGTTGATAGTTTTGTCTTGAAAATATTGAGAGAAAAAATGAAGTTTAAGATTGTTTAACAAACAATCCCCACTTTTCAGAAGGTACCCCTACTCCAATTTCCCGACGATTTTGTGATTAGGAATGAAACTACTAGATTATTTCATAATTTTTCAAAAATTTATAACTGTGCATTTGTTATGCTGTTAACCATGCTATTTGTCATTAGAAATTCAAAAAAAAAAAAAAAAAAAAAATCCACGAATGATTCTAAAATTGCTTGTATTATTGCTCTTAGGTATGAAAGAATTGAAACTGATATGGTATGCAATACTATAATAAAGAATTATATTTTAGAAAAAATCACGGAAAAAGGATTCCGAAATTCTCGGAAACGTTTTTGAAAATTGTTTAGAGAATTCCGAAATACTTGGAAACGTTTTCGAAACTTTCATGAACCACAGCTGCACAGAATACTCAGAAACTTTTCTGTAAATTACGGAAAGAGGATTCCGAAATACTCAGACACGTTTCTGGACATTACAGAAAGAGGATTCCGAAATACTCAGAAACGTTTCTGAAAATTATAGAAAGAGGATTCCGAAATACTCAGACACGTTTCTGGACATTTCAGAAAGAGGATTCCGAAATACTCAGAAACGTTTTTGAAACTTTCATGAACCACAGCTGCACGATATACTCAGAAACGTTTCCGGATTTTTTTTACAGTGTAGTTGCCTCAGAGCAACAGTTAGATATCTAATTATAGGAACAACACTAAGATATCCTGTCGCTGCTTTGAGGCGACGATTATACAAACGTTTATTTAAAAAAAAGAGAAAATTATTGGGAAGGATGTTAAACTTATGTTGCCTAGTGAAAATTCCTTAAAAAGTGCTCTGGCGCCGCCCTGTGCCAATTAATTACCTTTCCCTAATACCCGAAAAATAGGCAAACGTTATCAAGCCAGGGGCGGATACAGGAGGTCATTAACCCTCCAAAGCCGTGGACAGTATTTTACCAGACCGTAATATAGCCCTATGCCCCCCTCCCAAAGTAGCTTTACGAGCAACCCCCTATCACCCCCCTTTTTTGGTGACCCAGCTATATAAAGTGAGGGGTTGCCATAGTTCACCTTGCACGCGGACCCTCAGATGCCTTGCGGCGGGCCTGCCCCCCCCCCCAACCTAATTGTAAATTGATTAGGTAATGCGATACTTTCATTTGAGCGTTCCAAAACAGAGTGAATCAGAAGGTTAACTAAAGTTTTGCCCAAAGTGTTCTAAAATGATCAGATGAAAGTCAAAAGTATAAAAATATCACAGGACAATTAAGAAATTTATCCCAGCAGTGAAAGTTTACAATAAAGGGTTCTGGAATGCTGTTGTAATATTGAATTTTCAAACAATGACTAACTTCAAACACATTTTTTATGACTGAGAGACCCGACGAGAGGCCATGTCAGACTAGTCGGAAACTAGGGGCCCGGGTCTCAGGTGAGAGGGGGCGATACCGACGCAAAAAAAAAAAAAAAAAAAAAAAGAGAGAGAGAGAGAAAAGAAAAAAAAATAGAAAGTAAGAAAAGGGGGAAAACCTCTGAAAAGCGAAAACGTAAAGAAAAAAAAATATTTTAGCCCGAGGGTTGGCAAAAAAAAAAAAAAAACGTTCTGTCCTTACTCATGACAGGGAGGGTGAATGTGTGTGGTGAAAAAAGGGGGGGGGATCGTTCCGTGCATGCAACCATTTTAATATACAGTGAAATCTGTGTAAGTTGACCACTTGTGGTGCACTACTTTAATAGTCAACTTAAACAGGTGATCAACTTACAAAGGTTGATTAATATGATAAGGGCTAATTCTTTGCCTGAAAAAAGTGGTCAGCTTAGACAGGTGGTCAACTTCACAGGTTTTACTGTATAAAAAATAATCTATACTAATAATATAAAGCAGTTTGTTTGAACGCACTAATTTTATCTCAGGAACTACTGGTTCGAATTGAAAAATTCGTTTTGTGTTGAGTAGTCCATTCAATGAGAAAGGCTATAGGCTATATATCACGCTATCACTAATAGGAGTGGAGCAGCAATAAAAAATATTATGAAAACGGGAAAATTTATATTATAATATAAAATACTTGGAACGCAAAACATGCGTTGCCACGGTGGCTCGACATGAAAGTGCGGACTTCGTGATCCAGTGAGTGAAGGTTCGATTCAGCCATGAGATAAATCTCGAAGGGTACTTTTTAGAGAACATCATAAAAATTCTAAAAATGATTTGTAAAAAAAAAAATATGACGTATCATTGTCTTATTTTTCTTATTACAGTAGAACCTCCATTAAGGGACACCTCCGAATAAGGGACATTTTTTCTAGTCCCAGTCCCTTTGAATAGGGACATGTATTTACCTCTAATTACTCTAATTAAGGGACACTCTGTTTAAGGGATAGTTACAAAAAAAAAAAAGGGGGGGAGGCAAGAAATAATGTATGAGCACATAAGAAATAGTGAATTTACTAGAATTCAAGTTTCACTTTTTCTCTAAAAATTAATTGAGGAATTTTTGACAAAAACATATGTGAAGGAAATAAGTAATGTATTGTAAAAACAACTTGCTGAAATTAACATGAATAATTTGTCATCTCAGCACTTTATTCAAGTAGATTCAGGGCCGACGAAGAGTGCACAGCAACAGCTTTGTATATAAAACTTAAAAAATTTGAACATGAATTGTAATTCACATAGTATTACATTGTAAATTACAGTCTGAGTAAAAACTTTAAGGCCAGTTAACATTTGTAAGAAATTGGACACATCTTTAACTTTGGATCAAAGAATCATTTAAGTGATAATTATTAACCTTGAATACAAGTAAAAAAGGCCAAACATTTCGTTTGTAAGTGTTTCTTTTTCAGAAAATATTACAGTGAGTAAGAACTTTAGGGCCAACATAGAAAAAAGCATATTAGGACAAAAATTAAAACATTTATGAGCTTGCGTAGGAGTTATTTCTTCAAATTGCTTCAAATATTCTTGTTTTCGTGGATAAAACTAGTTTTTGACAACGTTCAGATCTATTTTATGCCATTCAACTTCGAAATTAAATTTCAGCTGTTTTATGAAGCAAAACGTCTCTCATTGGCATGAAATGATCTTACTAAGTCACCCCATACGTTCTATAATGAAATAGGTTCAGGAAACTTAGTTGGTCATTTCAAAGTTTTAACGTTGCTGACTTGGAACCAATTTTTTGCACTGTTACTCGAATGGATAAGTGCACTGTTTTGCTGATATTTCAAATTTCTTCCAGCAATAAATTCTGCATTTTATAAAAGATGGCTTACGAGGATATGCTTGTGAATTCATTTTACCTGAAACAAACATAACGGAGCCCACCCCTTTATAAGCAGAGCACTCTCAAGTCATGTTAGAGTCTCCATTTAATTGGAGTTTGGAGAATATTTCCATTTCTTTTTTCGTAAATCATGCCAGTAGTGCTTCCGTCTGTCTGGACCATCTAAATTCCACTTATTTTCGTCAGAAACATTATTTATATCCATTGGCTACTCCAGGTTATGATTTCCTGGCTAAAGTTCAGATGCCCTATGTAGTGCTTAGTCAGTAACTGAGGTTTAGGCAATTTTGCTGCATAAATAAAACCTCCACACCTTCTAATTGCCTTATACATGGTTTTTGACAAACATTTAAACATATTTTTTGAATAAGTTTCCCGATTGAGTACTTTTTAGATGATGTAAGTTTACAAACACTTCCTCCATCACGTGAAGACAAAGCTTTAGGGCTTTCCCTGGTTTTCTTTTTACCATAACTGTGTTTCAATTAAAAAAAGTTGTTGACTGCAATCTTCAAACTTCCATTTTTTTCCGCAACAGTTTGCCTGATCATCCCCGCTGAAGAAAAAAATCCAATCTGCTCTCTTTCATGAACAGTTAACTTTTTACCTTTCGATATCTTCACAAAGGTAACTTTGAAGAAATTAATAACAACACAACAAGTTGAAGGGTTTCCACAATCTTTGTAGCTGCGATCATATTTGTTCTAGTACATGTACCTGTAGTTTAAAAAAAACTAGTGTCCTTAAAGTTTTTACTCAGGCTAAAATACTAACTATGAATATACCACTGCTTTTCTGGTAATTGCATACTTTACAAATACTGTCTGTTGAGTTATTTCTTACCAATAAACATTAATAATCAATAATACAATACTATAGAAAATAAAACTGTATTGATTTTAAATTTTCACAAAAAAATTTACTGGCCTTAAAGTTTTTACTCAGGCTGTACATAAAATAAAGCAAATACATGTAATGAATTACTTCAAAATTATTTTTGTATGGTACAAAATAAAAAGTATGAAATATTAAAATGAATTGAAAAAGGAGAAAGCCAGAGAAAATTAGCTGGCACATATGGAATTTCTAAAACTACGGCGTCTAATATAGTTTAAAACAAGGAAAAAATAATAAAACTATTTGAATAGTATTTTTAATTATGATTTCACGTTCAATAATGTTAAACAATGAAAGTTAGTTGAACAGAAAGAGTAACAAGGGTGAATTCCTCGAAAAATGAATACACGGTGCGAGAAACCGTTGAAATTCCTTAAATGACGGACATGCCTCTTTCTTGCTGTCCATCTGCTATATCGAACTCTATATTTGTCTATCTATCAATCTATACGATCTGCGCATATCTACCTCCTGACAGTACAATCTTTTTTTATTTATATAAGTATTAATTCGAAAACAAAAACATTTTTTGTCCACTCAACCTCTATCTATCTCTGTATCTACCTAACCTAACCGCCAATTCGTAACAGAAACGAAGATCATGCAAAAAATTGCGGACTTTATTTATTTAATCAAAATAGCCCTCAAAAATAAAAGCTCTTTGTTCCCCGTAGTGTTCAAAAAGTAGCGCTTGCAAAAAAAAAAAGAGGAAAAGAAAAAAGAAAGGTGAAGAGAATGCAAACGATTTCAGTTGGATCACGTGATGAGGTAAACTCGGAACTCGGAACTCAGCCGGCAAGCGAACAGCGCGCGTTGTGTTCTGCCATTAAAAAAATTGTAAAAAAAAAACTATTGCGTACTTTTTTCTTCTGAAGAGGCCGGAATGTGAATTAACTTTGGAATATAGTGTACGTTTTTACTTCATATCTCGAAATTATTTCGAGTTCAGCAGCTGCTCTGAGATGCTATAATGCGTTTTGGAAAAGGAAAATATTTGAAATATCAAAGTGTTAACGCCACTTTGAACCAGGGGCGTAGCTAAGGGGGGGGTTTTGGGGACAACCCCCCCCCCCCGAAATGTTTGTCTCAAAAAAGGGAGAGAGAGAGAGAGAGAAAGAAAAGAGAAGAGAAAGAAAAGAGAAGAGAAAAAAAAAGATATGAGAAAAAAAAGAAGAGAAAAGAAAAAGAGAAGAAAAGAAAAAAAAATCAAAACAGCTTTTTTTTTCTGAATAACTATGGTTAAAAATTCACTTCGCTCCCCCCCCCCCCCCCCAGTGGCAATGAAAATCAGCTCCATGAGTGACCCTCAAGCGTAAAGACGCCTCACTCCTCACTCTGCTGCGACATTTTTTTGATAATTGAGGTAAATTTCACACTTTGCTTTAGAAATGTGATTGATTTGTTAGATCCACGCATATGTAGCCTTTTTTGTCATAGATTCTGCAAAATTAATAAACATGTTTAATTTTATGAGCGGCGCAGTGGGAATATTACATACAGTTGAATCTGTATTTTTCGAATTTCACAGGAAGGAAAATAATCGAGATAAAGAGGTTTTAAGATACGAGGGCTTTAAGAAACTTTATAGAAATATGGAATATGATGGTGAAAATTTGGAATCGATACTAAAGAAAATATGGGCTTTTGATCAAAATTCCTCTTTATTAGTTTTGTTAGGTCTTTATTCTACTATTATTACATTATTAAGTGCTTCATTTTGAGTTTAAGGAATCATTTTGACAGTAAAAGAAACTTTAAGCATATCTTTTTCAAGAAAAAGTCTTTTATTGCTTATTTGGTGCCTGTTTTTTTTTTTTTTTTTAAATTATTACTTGTTTATCCTCTTGAGGTTAGCAATTGCTGCAAACCTAACCTAGCCAATGTTCTAGGATTCTCCTTTTTTCTTTACTTGAAAAAACCTTAAACTTTCTTTTCACTCCTATCATCTCGGTTTTCTATAAGGAATCATAATTTTAAGAAAGAGAGCAACCAAAGAACAGTTCTTAACCAGATAACAGAGCAAAATGGCTTTTAATTTCAATGACCTTTAACCATGAACTTGAAATACTCATCCATAATGCAACTAATACTCAACCTGTGAATTTCACCCCTTTACTCTTGTTCCAAGAATGTGCTCGAAACGTCTGTCCTTTTGTTAATCTTCCTAGAAAACCTATTCGTGGAACGCATTTCTCCCTTTTTTGCCCCCTCAGTCCTTTCTGTTTCGAGCTGAAGAAAATGCTTTTGCTTACTGCTTTAAAAATCATTGGGCTTCGAATCTGAAAATGATAGCATAGCCGGAATTTGAGACATAAGGTTTTTCAGTAAATTACCACCCATTAGCCAGGACTAAAGCTGAAATACGCCGCCAGCTCAGTCATTTCCAGCGGGGGACTGCAGTTTCGTGCTTATTAGCACTCATCAGTCCGGCATAGGAAAGTGACTGAGCTGGATATGGAAAACCTCTTAAGGAAGCTAAGAGTACAGTCTGCTGAAGCAGGATTAATCCCATCGAACCCATCTGAAGGAAATTTTATTTTAATTTAAAAGAAAAACTGCATAGCATTACAGGAATAAAATGTTTAAAAACGAAATGAATCTAGACTATTCTGTACTATTTCTGTTAGCTTGGTTGGCATTAAAAAGTAGAAAATAAACAAGACTTCTGTTTATAACACTCGAAAATTGCTGTTGCTCTCTCAAATAGATATTTATGTAAATTCTAAAGCAGCTAATAAAATTAAAAATAAAAACTTGAGAGGAGAACAGATGGTATGCAGCTTTGTGCAAATAACTTTCTACCGCCTTTCTTCCCTTTAATAACTTTCTTCCCTTTTTTAAATTCAAATTTTATTATTAAATGCTTTAGAATTAGCATAAATGTAAATACATATAAAAAGCAACATATAAATATAACGATATGAAAGCCATTTCATTTTTTGCAAGCTATAATCAAGAAGTCTTTTTTTTTCTTCATGATTTTAGCGCGAACCAAGTCAGTAAAAATAGTCTGACCACCGATGAGATTGAAAGTCAAACATCCAGTTTACAGGCGGAAATGGATGCATCTATTAGCTTTCAGGGAGATCAGCCTTTGTAGATGTGTGTTAGCTTCTAAATTAAGTAGCCACACTAAAATGAACGGAACACGCTCATCAGATATTTGATTTTCCTCCTGGTTTGGATAGACTGGTTTTGACTAGACTCGATGCTAGAAAGTTTCACTTTAAATTAAATGGAGGAAAAAGAAAAAAAGTTAAATTTTCCAAAACATTAAAAAAAAAAAATCTTCGCTTTTGTTTGACATAAGTATCGAACTTGGGGCACCCCATTCCAAAGTTTGTAAGATTCACCTCCTCTTATTATTATTTTTTTAATACTAAAAAAGTTTACATATATATATATATATATATATATATATATATATATATATATATATATATATATATATATATATATATATATATATATATATATATATATATATATATAATAAAAAAAGAAGTTACCCCCCCCCCCCGAAAGTCGGGTCTAGCTACGCCTCTGCTTTGAACATCTATCTAATCTTTAAGTGATGCATCTATACATATCTTCTTCTATCTTCTATACATATAATAAAATAAGATGTTTGTGTGTGTGTGTTTGTGGCGCGCATCCCGGGAAAACGGTAAGGCCTAGAAAGATGAAATTTGGTACACAGGTGTAGTTTTTGCTGAAGTTGTTCACCTCGGGCTTCGATTTTTGATATTTTAACTAGAAAAAAAGTTATTTAATGTTTTATGTGATTTTTAGCACTTTTTAGTACTTTTAACCTCACAGACCCCGAACCAATCGCGCCAGACAAATATTTTTTGCACTATAGTGTCCGAAATTTAATTTTAAATGCGATGAACAAAACAATTTTGAAGATAGAGCAATTTTTGTATTTTTTATGAATTTTTGAAAAAACCTTTATTTTGCATTTTTTTCTGGGTTTAATTTTTTTCTAAACGCATCCCGTGAAAAATATAATAACCGCTTTTCTACAATTTTACTATGTAGTAGCCAGAACATTTCGCCCTCTACAGAAAAAAAAAGTTTTCAAAAATGTTCAAAAGTTTTTTTTTTTTTACAATTTTTTAAAGGCAGAACGAAGATATGAGCTATCGCTTCACCGAAGATCCGCTGACCGCTGCGAATATGACGTACTGCAACCACGTGATCTAACTGAAGTGCGTAACTTGCTTTTTTCTTTTCTTTCCTTTCCAAGGATTCATTCGCTTTTTTTTTCTTTCCAGGTATTTCATTTGTTTCTCCCCCCCCCCCCCCCCCCCCCGGATGTTTTGTTAAACATTCGATTTCGGTTAATCAGACGGACCACATCGGATCGTTTTGGTCCCAGTCACTTTTTTTTTTTTTGAATTTCAATAAAAACAATGATTTTTATACTTCGGCAAACTGCGGGTACCACAAAGACATCAATTTTTTGTGCATTTTAATAAGTAAGCGCGCTTTTTTTGCATGATTTTCTTTTTGTTAGGTAATAAGATTGAGGTTAGATCAAAATAAATAGAGATAAATGAGAAAATTTAGAGATGGATCGAATAGGTGATAGATATACATTGAATGTACAAAAAATGTCTTTTTTTTTTAATTTTGTTCTCGAATTAATACTTTTTTTCTTTGGAAAAAAATTGTTAATTACTATCAGAGGTAAATTTCCATGGATCTAGAGAAAGATAAATCTACAGGTCGATGTAGTGAGAGATAGATAGACCCCGTTATTTAAAGAACAACAACGGGGGTTGGGGGGGGGGGGGCGCCGCTACGATTTGAAAACATTGTTAATTACTGTCAGAGGTAGATACGCATAGATCGTATAGATAGATAGATAGACAGATAGATAGACAAATGCAGAGGTCGATATAGTAGATGGAGAGCAAGAAAGAGACATGCCCGTTATTTAAGGAACTTCAACTGGGTGTCAATGCCCCCCCCCCACACATACCATGACTTTGAAAAAACAATGCTCTCAAGTAAAAGTGGAAGTGTTTTTTTTTATTTTTCGACAAAATTTGCATGAAGTGCAAGCAGTTTGTGTCTCTCCTCCCCCCTCCTTTAAAAATATTCCAGACGACGGAACTGGAGATAGATCTAGAAAATATTTTATTTAAATTAATAATGATACAGATATAGATCGATTGATACCGCCACGTAACTTATTTAAGCAGCCGCCGAAGGCGGCAACACTGGCGTAAAAAGGCAGATGATAATATTGATATATAGAGAAAAACATTGATTAATACCGTCGCTAAATTGTCTATGCAGCCGCCGAAGGCGGCAACCCTGGCGTAAAAAGGCGGACCAGCTGGTCGCCTAAGGCGGCTAGTAATAAAATAAGATGTTTGCGTGCGTGTGTGTGTGTTTGTGGCGCGCATCCCGGGAAAACGGTAAGGCCTAGAAAGATGAAATTTGGTATACAGGTGCAGTTTTTGCTGAAGTTGTGCACCTCGGGCTTCGATTTTTGATATTTTAATTAGAAAAAAATTTATTTAATGTTTTATGTGATTTTTAGCACTTTTTAGTACTTTTAACCTCACAGACCCCGGACCAATCGCGCCAGACAAATATTTTTTGCACTATAGTGTCCAAAATTTAATTTTAAATATCATGAACAAAAAAATTTTGAAGATAGAGCAATTTTTGTATTTTTTTATGAATTTTTGAAAAAACCTTTATTTTGCATTTTTTTCTGGGTTTAATTTTTTTCTAAACGCATCCCGTGAAAAATACAATAACCGCTTTTCTACAATTTTACTATGTAGTAGCCAGAACATTTCGCCCTCTACAGAAAAAAAAAGTTTTCAAAAATATTCAAAAGTTTTTTTTTTACAATTTTTTAAAGGCAGAACGAAGATATGAGCTATCGCTTCACCGAAGATCTGCTGTCCGCTGACCGCTGCGAATATGACGTAACGCAACCACGTGATCAAACTGAAGTGCGTAACTTGCTTTTTTCTTTTCTTCCTTTCGAAGGATTCATTCGCTTTTTTTTTTCTTTCCAGGTATTTCATTTGTTTCTCCCCTCCCCCCCCCCCCGGATGTTTTGCTAAACATTCGATTTCGGTTAATCAGACGGACTACATCGGATCGTTTTGGTCCCAGCCACTTTTTTTTTTTTTTTTAGTTTCAAAAACAATGATTTTTATACTTTGGCAAACTCCGGGTACCACAAAGACATCAATTTTTTGGGCATTTTAATAAATAAGTAAGCGCGCTTTTTTTGCATGATTTTCCTTTTGTTAGCGAATAAGATTGGAGGTTAGATCAAAATAAATAGAGATAGATGAGAAAATTTAGAGATGGATCGAATAGGTAGATAGATATACATTGAGTGTACAAAAAATTGTTTTTTTTTTTTTTTAATTTTGTTCTCGAATTAATACTTTTTTCTTTGAAAAAAGATTGTTAATTACTATCAGAGGTAAATTTCCATGGATCTAGAGAAAGATAAATCTACGGGTCGATGTACAGTGAGAGATAGACAGACCCCGTTATTTAAAGAACAACGGGGGTTGGGGGGGGGGGGGGCGCCGCAGCGATTTGAAAACATTGTTAATTACTGTCAGAGGTAGATACGCATAGATCGTATAGATAGATAGATAGATAGATAGATAGATAGCCAAATGCAGAGGTCGATATAGTAGATGGAGAGCAAGAAAGAGACATGCCCGTTATTTAAGGAACTTCAACGGGGTGTCAATGCCATCCCCCCCCACACACCATGACTTTGAAAAAACAATGCTTTCAAGTAAAAGTGGAAGTGTTTTTTGTTATTTTTCGACAAAATTTGCATGAAGTGCAAGCAGTTTGTGTCTCCCCTCCCCCTCATTAAAAAATATTTCAAACGACGAAACTTTGGCGAGAGATCTAGAAAATATTTTATTTAAATTAATAATGATATAGATATAGATCGATTGATACCGCCACGTAACTTATTTAAGCAGCCGCCGAAGGCGGCAACATTGGCGTAAGAAGGCAGATGATAATATTGATAGATATCGTCGCTAAATTATCTATGCAGCCGCCGAAGGCGGCAACCCTGGCGTAAAAAGGCGGACCAGCTGGTCGCTGAAGGCGGCTAGTAATTAATAAAAGTTGTATGCCGGTCATGACAACAGGAGCAGAGGCGCAACTAGAAATTAGGAGGGCATATTGAAAAAAAAATTCTCTTTTGAAAAGAGGGGTCCAGGGGTTTACCTCGGAAATTTTTTGAAACTTGTAGCTTTAAAACCGCAATTTTAGACGGTCTTTGGTGGTGTTACGGGGGAAAATGGTACGAGGGGCTCCGCGGAATTTTGTAGAAGTTGAAGCCTTAAAACGCGATTATAGGTCATATTAACTGGCGTTAGAACAAGGGATGGAACTCGGAGATTCCACATTATGTTTTTTTTTTTTTCTGATTGAAAAATAGATATAAATCAATTTCTCCTCTCCCCTCGAATGCTTCGAAATTGAACTTCCAAAAACGCAATTGTAGATAACTTAAAAGATTTTTACAGGAAGTGGATTCTGGGGTTCCCCCCTCCCCTGGAAAAATTTTCAAAATAAAAGTCCGAAAAACTTATATTTTCTGAAATTGAAATTTTAAAATTGCGATTGTAAAACCATATACATTAGGGCCTGCAATCCTTCGAAATTAAAGCTCTAAAAACGCAATTTTAGGTGATTTTCGAACGCAGTTTCAAGTGATGTTGTTTGGTATTCGGGGGCGGCTTTCATTGGAAATTTTACGAAATTGATGATTTGGAAACGAAATTTGAGATGGTCCGTAATGCTTTTGGCGGGGGAAGAGGGGTAGATTCGGAGTAACGGAAGGGTGTGTGTAGCTGACCAATTAGCTGTGCCAATTGAAAACATTTAATTCAAAGATTTCTTTTTGAAAAAATTAAAGTTTTACCCCAACATCAATATTTTTTTTCTTATTATGATCACTTTGTTTTCCAAAGACAAGTCTTTATTTTTTTTCTCTCTTCAGTAATAAATATTTTTGAAAAACATTTAACTCAGCATTCTAGATTGGAGGGGGCACGGGGTGAGGAAACCAGAGTGGTGCCCTGTGGACCCCCCCCCCCCCTCTGTTTTCTCTCTGGAACAGGAGGGTACTGATTTTATTTCTAAATTGAAAGATAATATTGTGTAGGATATTTTACCTTAAAATCTGAACCCGAAACTTGCAGGTAAAGCGAAAAATTTTAAATTACGGAATTGTTAAAAAGACATTGATTTATATCTGAAAATAATATTCCTTAATATCTGAAACAAACGTATTGTTCAAAGCTTTTTCTTTAACTTAATACACAAATAGTTGAAGAAAAGGGGGTGGGGGAATTGAGTAATCATGGTCAAGTCGCAACTTTTCAGAACTAAAAACATAACCTAAATTATTGTCTACAATACATGTGTATTATGCACAAGTAAATGATATGCAAATGTGCTTACCATATTTTTTTAAGCATGATAACATAAAAAAATACGATACAATAGAATTCTCAAGATCAATGGTTAAAAATCACAAAAATAAATGTTGCACAAATTATAATACAACATATTCACCGTAAGAATCAAAATAGCAAATTTCTTGCGCTTCGTATGCTCAACCTTGTGGAAATATAGACATACCGAAATGCATTCACGGCTCCACATATGAAGAAAAATGCTCATTTGTAAGCATAAATTAGCATCATGTGTAGTAGCATCGGGTAATAGCATGTTTGGACACAACAAAGCAATATTTTTCCTTTTAGAAAGGCAACGAGGAGGATTGCTTGTTTTAATGAGCAGTATAATTTCACCTCCATTATTAGATATGATGAAAAGTTCAATTCTCTTTTTTTTTTTGTGGTTGGAGATTTTTTCCACCCATTTGGAACATTTTTGATTGGTAGAGCTAGGCGCCGTTTTGACTCTTGCGCCGTCGTGTGTTGCACGACCTTGCACATAGGAACGACGCGGCCCTGATTAAAGGGACAAAATGTCTGGTTCCCTTAGTATCCCTTATTGAGAGGTTCTACTGTAATTATTCAATTAAAACAGCTGAACAGTTTGTTTGTTTGAACTCGCTCATATCAGCAGGACCCGATTAAGATATCAGGGGGCCCTAGACCATATGCTTTTTTTTGGGGGGGGGGGCCTGTGTGGTCAATCCTTACAATTTTAGCCATTGGCGAAAACAGTTTTAGCTATTGGTTAAAAGAAATTAGTTATTTCTGGTCCCCTTAAAAATTCGGGGCCTTAGGCCACGGCCTAGGTGGCCTATTCAGTAATTAGGCCCTGCATATCAGGAACTACTGGTTAGAATAAAAAAAATTCCTTTTGGGTTGAATAGTCCATTTATTGAGTAAGGCTATAGGCTATATAACATTCCGCTATGACTAACAGGAGTGCAGCAGCAATAAAACATTTTATGAAAACAGGAAAATTTATTTCAATACTAATTTTATAAAGCTGAAAATATTGTCTGTTTAAACGCGCTAAGCTCGGGAACTATTGGTAGAAATAGAAAAATTCTTTTTGTGTTGAATAGTCCATTTATCAAGGAAGGCTATTGGCTATTCTTTTTTTTAAACCAGATTGGCCGAAATATTTCTTATTGCAAATTAAATGTCTAATTAATTATTCAGTTCTATGAATTCCTAATAAATGGCGGGGTAAGTTTAGTTCTATGAATTCCTGATAGATGGAGGGGTAAGTTAACTCTTCGAGAGGGCGCTGGCCGACAGTGTCGATAGCTGCGAGGAATGAGGCCCATGCTACGCTGTTGTGATCAGCGAACAGATTTTTGAATGCTTTTTTTTTCGATGTTCAGGTACATAATTTGTTTTTGTAGGATTTTTCTATTGGGTTTTGTATTCCTTATTTCTTCAACGTTTGTCTTTGTTCTTATAGTTTAAGATAGTTACATATCTAACTAAATAATTTGATTTGTCATATTATTCAATTGTGATTGTTCTTTCTAACGTTTTTATTATAGCACATTTTATTTGGCGAAACACTTTAAATTTCAGGGAAAAAAACCCCCGCTTCACACGCTAAAGGACATAGGGTTACGGTAGCGCGGCAGCTTGACGCGTTAAGCGATGAACTATGTAGTTGAAGGATTATTTTGAGTTTTAAAGCTACTGTTAATCTTTTTATGTGTTTTGGAGAATAGTTTTTAATTCCAGAATGACTTTAATCGGTCTTTTGAAAAGGTGTGTACGCATTTTAGTTGAAGAAAAATGATCATTTAACATCAGATGGGGGCGGGGGTTTTTTGTTTTGTTCAACGGATTTCCTTTAACTTCTTAGCATGGGCATCGCCGTGTGGGTACTTAGCAAAACCATTCAAAGTTAGTTTTAATTTTATATATTTAAAAGAAAAAGAAAAAATAAAAGAAATGGCAAGAAAAAAAATATCTGCTTGACAATCTTGTACAGTGTGAAAATAGTTTATCGTACCTGCTCATTGATATGTGCGTAATAAGCAAACAGTGTGGGGGGGGGGGCTTCCGCTGCTAGGAGTAACAAAAGAAGGATTAAGGATCAAGAAGACAGGTGCCGTGTCAATCACCGTCGTGACATGGAAACTCCTACTGATGGGCCGCTTCATCTACCATGGAACATTCCTTGTCCGCCTGATCTACGATTCTACTTGTTCCGCCCCAGGCACTGTCCGCCTTGGGCACGAGACCCACCTTTGAACCTTAACTTGATCAACTCTCCTTACCCCCCAGGGCCGTCCCAAGGGAGGGAGCGAGCAGGGCAATCGGCCCGGGCGCCACGAAATGAGGGGGAGCCGCAAGGTGCCATATCATTTCATGTAACATGGTATTTTCTTGCGTATAATCTTCGGTTTATTTGTTAAAAAAGAGCAAAGTTAATGAGGTGCGAAAGCGGATTATACGCTGCCGTGGATTATCTGTGATTTTTTTTTTCTCAAGACCAACGCATTGAACCTCAATATATACAGTAAGATTCACCGATCGAGACCGTTGGCTGGCTGAATGTTGTTTATTTTACATAGTTTGAATGTTCTTTCGCTGTCTGTGTGTTGCTTATTTTGCATTGCTTGTCTGTTTCTTTTACGCGTTTCAGGCCATATAAAATAAACAACACAGCGAAGGCGGAAATCTTCATTTGCACAAGATTAGACCGTTTGCTCCTTTGTCTTGACTTGGCTCTTTGTTTTTCTAGTAATTAGCGTACTATAATCATGTTTTCAAGAAGAAATTGTTTTTTTTTTTTTTAAACTATATTTCAGATTAATTTTGATTATAACTTCAAAGTAATTTCTTTTTCACGATTTTAGTAGTTGCTCAATGAGTAGTTTAAATCCAAACTTTTTTTTTTACATCTTATTATCCGCGGATTATACGAAGCTTTTTTTTCTTCAGGCCGATTTTAGGATCTGTGGGTAATAGGCCACCCTCGGATAATACGGAGGAAAATACGTAGATGCACTGACTACATTGCTGAGTCATAGACTCAGTAGTGTACTCTCTGAGTCTCAGTAGAAATGTCTAGAAATTGAAGACTTAAAAACGCGATTATAGGTCATATTTATTGACGTTAGGGTAAAGGATGGAGCTCAGGAACTGTCCCTGATCTATTTTTTTTAAAAATAGGTTGGAATCAACTTATCCTCCCCCCTGCACGTTTTCGAAATCGAAGTTTCATGGACGCAATTTTAGACAAACTTTGAAGATTTAAGGGAATTAGGACCTGAAGCCCTTCCCTGGAAAATTTTACAAAAATTATGGTCCAAAAAACTAAAGCAATGTTTCATATTCAGGGGCTATTCCACTTAAATGTTTTGTAAGTGTCGTTTAAAAAACTGATTGCTTGTGATATTAAAGAAAGTCGGTATGGAAACCCTTGCCCGAATATTTTCTGAAACTAAAGTGTTAAAAATACAATTGTAAGGCGATATTTTGCAACATTAGAGCCAGTAATTTTACGAAATTAAAGCTCCAAAAACGCAATTCTAAGCGATTTTCGATGTTGTTGGATATTTGGGTGGTTTTCCTCTAAAACTTACAAAAATTTGATGCAAAAAAAAAAAAAAGACATCTTTGTTCTTAACATATATTAAAGCTGGTATTAAGATAGTACAAGTAAAACCAAAAACCTTTTGAAAAGAATCATTGGATGAGTCTAGATCGAAATTTAATTTTGATGTAATTTACTTTGATAAAAACATTTTCCATTTATAATCAACAAATTATTTGTTCGCGATGTTAGTTTGATCAGTATGAGTCATTTATTCAGTTTATATTGTTTGTTTTTTATGTTGTAGGGTGACATTTTACAAGATAAATATTTGGATTTTTAATATTTTCATTTTTCGTAAAGTTTTTGGAGTATCAATGAATAATAAATATTAAAAACAGTGTTTTAATTTGTATTATCAATAGCCCTCTGATTTTTTTGTTCCATTAAGATTTAAAAATTCAAATATGACGCGTTCACGCGTTTGATGCACTGATGTCATAACTAACTTGATTTTTCTGTGTGTAGGGTGGGGGGAGGGGCGCCAGGAAACTTTCGCCCCGGGCGCCGTCAGCTCTTCGGACGGCCTTCTTACTTCTTAAAAGTTTAGACAAAACTTCACAAAAGCTAAATTTTTTTCAAAAGGTAAAGGATTTACATAAGCCTGTCCTTGAAACGTCACTCTCTCGTTTTAATGACTTATCCACAAGAATCTGATTAGATTATATCTGAATGTTTTTTGCACTACCTTTAAAACCAAACATCAAAAAGCTTTTCAATATTAAAAAAATTATTACAGTAGACCCTCCTTTTACGCGGGGGTTACGTTCCACGGAAATGCCGCGTAAATCGAAACTGCGTAAATTGAGGCCTAAAACTAATGTTAAAACTATAGTCTACCCGTGCAGAACTCCGCACTGTGCTTCGAATCGTTTCAAGTGGCATTTCGCTTTTTAAAAATTTCAAAGAAAGAATATTATGAAGAAGAATCGAAAAAAGTTAACGAATTAAAGTAAACGGAAGAAAGTAAACGCAAAAAAGAAGGCATGTAATTTGAAGACATCAGCAACAAAACCTCGTTAAATCCAACGTTGTGATAATGTAATCATCGCTCACCTTTTGGTTGTACGCATTTTCAATGCAAACATAAATATCATTAAAAGTGTTACTGAGTGACTGGTGAAAAAGCAGTAATTGTGCATGTGAAAAAACGGGTTGTGGCAAATACAGTCCTGCCTATGTGAGCATCTGACGGAAAAAAAGGAAACATTAAAGAGATGCTTATTGGCACGAATTTGAACTGGCGCCCTTCTGATTAACAGCACGACACTCCAACCTTTCGTGCAGTTGTGCCTTCGTTTTCGAATGCTATTCATTGAAGCAATGTGTAATTTAAAAAAAAAACAGCAAAAAAGCTTTTTAACAAAAAAAAAAGGAAGAAGAAGAAAAGACCATGCGTCTATGTTTTGTCATTAGCCAGCATGATACGCTTTAAAATTATTCGTAAAACATGGAATTTGATTAAGGAATGAGGAAGATCTCGCGTAGCAGTTGAAATAAACATTCTAGAGAAATAATAAATTAGATTGAAATTAAGTGTTTTTATTTTTGAAAATTGATACAATTTCGCATAGCAGGCTGCTTTAACCGTTTACGGCTTGAGTGCCAGCACATGTTTTTCTTTTATTTGAACATATAAAATTCAAAACGAAAACCAGTTGAACTGAATCCAATTTTTAAGTGTAATTTTTCGAAAGCAGACAAAATGCATCCCCCCCCCCCGAAAGCAGAGGAGTAGAAAATGATTTCTTACCAAGGAAGTTGATAATAATTTCAATGTTTTACATCGTATTCGAATAAATAGTCAAAGGTTTACTGGGTGAAACTCGTAATTTCAATTTAGCGCAGTATTTTTTTCATTTAAACAAAAGGTCGAACACTACTATGAGAAAAATATACATTTCAGCATGCAATGAAAAAGTTTTTCTGCACAAAAAGGACTCCCTTAAGAACTAAATTTTTAAATCTAATACTTTTTTTATATGCTTACACTAGTGGTACCCGCACGGCTTTGCCGTAATAGAAAAATTTAAAGGTCTTTTGATTCGCCTGTATATTTACAAATAATGTATGGTGAATTTTCTCGCCAATTGGCTTGTACCCATGTTATGGTTCCACGTTATGATAATTTCGTATCTCGCCAATTGGCTTGCGCACATGTTACGGTTCCACGTTCTGATAATTTCGTAATTTACTCGTCCATCTTATGATAATTTTGTTCTTAAAAGTGGAATAGAAAAAGGACCACAACGAATTTTCGAAAAATCGCTTCGAGGTGCACACCCCCATGCTACAAACTAACTTTGTGCCAAATTTCATGAAAAACGGCCGAACGGTCTAGGCGCGTCACAGAGATCCTGACAGACAGAGCGAGATCCGAACAGAGAGACTTTCAGCTTTATTATTAGCAAAGATTATGCTTAGCGGTCTGAACGGAGTCAAAGCTTTAAAAAAAAAAAAAAAAAAACCGAGCTGATGTATCAATTACAAACGAATCGAAACGATCACATGACTTCCTTTTACACCAATTTAATGTTATTTCCTCATTATTGCAATTTCAATGTGATACAAGAGTTAACTCTCTAAATATCACCAACAATAGCCACATTGCGACCAGATTAAAAAAGAAAAATCGCTTAATTTGTCGCCAAATTGGCGACCAAAAGACTGGTGATACATCGCCAAGTGCCCGCCAAATTATAACGCCACTTGTGTTTGCATCGAAAGTAACAATGATTTCCACCCCAAAAGAGGCAAAAGACCCCTTTAGAAACACCCGAATGCAACCAAAAGGGGAGGTGCACAACTAGACCCCACAAGGAGTCTACGTACCAAATTTCAACTTTCTAGGACATACCGTTCTTGAATTATGCGACATATATACACACATACGTACATACAGACGTCACGAGAAAACTCGTTGTAATTAACTCGGGAAGCGCCAAAATGGTTATTTCGCGTGTCTATACGTTCTTAGACACTTATGCACGTGTGGTCGAGTCGAAAAAAACTCAACATTCATTTGGGGTGAGCAAAATGGAAATTAAGGCCGATTTTTGAGTGAAAATTTTTTCGCGAATACAATACTTCCTTTTTTGTAAAAGAAAGTAAAAAAAAGAAAGAACACCCTTCGATTAATAGTAAACTTATCTGAATAATAACTATAGCATGTATAAAGGAGATGAAACGCCAAGTAGCTTTCCCGTCGTATTTATTTTATTGCCTTACGTGTGTTATCTGTTGTATGTTATGAGTACATGTAATGCGTAATATAAATCTAAATTTGCTATAATGTCGGACAGCCCGGGAGGTCCCGAAGTTCAACTAGTTTATAGCCGAACGCTCTATCGGAAAAAACTTATCAATTTAACCGAACAACTAAGTCCAGTGCTTTTAAGCTTTATTTAAAACTAGTGGTACCCGTACGGCTTTGTCCGTAGTAGAAAATCAAAAGGTCATTTGGTTCGCCTGTATATTTACAAATAATGGATGATGAATTTCTCGCCAATTGGCTATGTTCATTCGCTCTTCCCACGTTACGGTTCCACGTCGTGATAATTTCGTAATTTACTTGTTCATCTTATGATAATTTTGCTCCGGAAGATGTTTTTAAAATTGAAATAGAAAAGAACAAATCGAATTTTCGAAAAATCGCTTCGAGGTGCACACCCCCATGCTACAAACCAACTTTGTACCAAATTTCGACTGAACGGTCTAGGCGCTATGCACGTCACAGAGATCCAGACAGAAATCCAGACAGACTTTCAGCTTTATTATTAGTAGAGACAAAAAAAAAAAAAAAAAAAAAAAAACAGGTTTATTGTAGGTTTTTTTTTTCTTTTTTTGCAGAAAGAGACGCAAAAAATCGTAAAATTGGTTTAGAATTTTGCTTTAAAAAATAATCTGCATAAGAACTACAGGCTGCATCAAGGTAATGCAGTAGCAAGGGGCGTTTCCGAAAAATTGATTTTTAGACCGTAAGTCTATTTTTGGCCATTAGCCAGCTCGATAAGCTTTGAAATGAGAGGGGAATTTCTTCAAGAAATAAGAAAAATCTTTCATACCGACAGAAAAATAATCCATAGAAATAATATATAAGATAAGGTATTGAAGAGAAGTGTTTTTATTTTTTAATTATTTATACAATTTGTTATCGCGGGCGTAGCTTTTCGAATGTAGTAAAAATGTGACTATCTATTTGTTTTTTTGTTGAAAGAAGGGGGAAAAAATGATATTTTACCCATCACAAGTTTTTAGTAGTTTTAATGTTTTACTTCGTATTCTAGTAAATATTCATAGTTTAACTAAATTAAAAGCGTTATTTCAATTTGTGGTAGAAATTTTTTTTATTTGCACAAAGGATCAAAAACTGTCATTAGAAGAATCTAAATATCAGTATACGATTTATTTATTTTTTCAGAACAAAAAAACTATTCCATTGTAGTCTGAAATCTTAAACCAAAAAATGTTATATTATCGCTAACATTATGCTTTAGTTTTCTAAACGGAGCCAAAGCCTTAAAAAAAAAAAAAAAAAAATGTAATTAAGAATCGATACAGCTACATGTTGCATCACGTTTTCGTAATAGCAAGGAGCGTATCCATGTCATTTTCATTTTATTACCTCACTTGTGTTATGTATTGTTTGTATGTGTTCAGGTACTTAGTGATATTTATCTAATTCTTTGATGCAGGGGATCGTCCGGGACGGGCCCGAACACTCGTTCTTCTGGTTACCACTCAAACGCTCTGCCGATCGAGCTATTCAGCTCAGTCCGATGCTTTAAAAATTGTTTTTTGACAGAAAAAAAAATAGACCGTGGGTCTTTTTTTCGTCCTCAGCCTGCAATATCAACTTTGAAATGAGATGTAAATCAAAGAAAACAATCAAGATTGAGAAAGATCTCTCGTAGGAACAAAAAACAGGCTACAGAAATAATATATAAGGTTAGGGGTTTGGTACCGTAGATCACAAAATTAGGGCCGTACACAAAGGGGGGTTCGTAGGGTTCATCCCCCCCGAAAAGTTCGGTTTGACATTTAAATGTTCGTTTATATTTAAAAATTTCCAAAAAATATTGTGCTAAAACTCAAATGTCTTTCATATGTATATTAATTGCATAAAACACTTTTAGTGAGACAAGGCTTGTTTTCAATAATGTACTACCTTCCGCAAAGCTCCGCATGAAAGTTTTTAAACCCTCCCCGAAATTATTTTGTGGTTACGGCCCTGAACAAAATACTTCATCCTAGTGATGACTAATTGTGTAATAAGTTTAATGTGTACTTAAATCGACTTTCATGCACAACATGCATAAAGAAAACATAAATTAATTTCATTTTCTGTTTATAAAGAGGAGCTGGCTATGATAGTCCTTTGGCAATCATTAAAAATCTTTCTCTGTAATTCTTTGCGGAGCATTAACGCATCCATGATCACTTGCGTCATTTCCATGATAGAATCTTCCTTCATTAACAAATCAGAAAGATCATTTCTATTGTCTAGGAATGGCTTAAAATTTTAAATGTGAACGTTTTTGGTTATGCGTCACCGACGCACGTCGGTACCCTCGTTGGTTTTGGCCTCCTTTGTCACTCCTAAAAGCTATTCTTCCAGTGAGTTCTGAACTGTGTGAATTTAAATAACTTTACTTCGGGAAAGAGCTCTGTAACCCATCGCATAAAATGTCTCCAGTGGGCCTAAACTCCATTAATTCCACGCCAAAATGCAGTTGATTACGCGCAATCTGCAATCTTTAGGAGTTTGGATTTTGAAAGAGGGAAAAATTTTATCTGTTTGCATTGCCGCATTCGCGTAAAATCGAAACTAATCCGCGTAAAATGAACCCGCGTAAAACGAGAGTCTACTGTATTGTTGAAAACACTTGAACTTTGTATGTATCTAGAAAACCAAAAAGTAAAAGAAGCACCTTAATGTTTTACAAAACTTCTCTTAAACAGTACCCTTTTATCTGAAAGCTCAGAGCGCACTGCCCCTTTTTAGGTCTGGGGGAAACACTGGACCCTTCCCTCTGGACCTTTTTTTTCCGAAACTGAAATCAATTTTAGGCTATAAAGCTTAGAAAAGGGTTACGAAACCTTTCCACAAAAATTTCAAAAAGTGAAATTTTAAGCTATCTTTAGTGACTTTAAGGGAATGGCGAAGGTTCGAAGACTTTGGCAATTTTTCGATATTTAAATCTGAAAAACACAATTGAGGGCCTTGATGCAAGAACCAAGAAAGTCCAGACTCACTCATTTTTGTTAAGACCAACAAATAACGTCAGTATCCGGTAGAAAGGTTAATATCTTTTCCACATTATTGTGGGATTCGTTGGGTTCTGATCTTGACACTGTCACTCAACGAACGATTCGCATCAACACTCATAATGAAATTTTAATTAATACTAGAACCTATGTACAACAGCTATTTACATTTATGAAATCAAATATCAATTCTACATCTACAACTACGGCATTTCCACAGCGAACTCTTCGGGCGGCCTTTTAGCGCGTCCGTCCATTCTCGTTTTCTTGGCTCTTTTTTTTTCGCTCGTCGCGCAGATTCGTGGGATATGTTATGTCGTGGATACTCGGTGGCGCCGGCTCTTCCAGCCATCTCAAGGTAGTCTGAGCGCCCCGGTCTGGGCTCCTACATTATTTACTAGAAAGCAGAGGTATGATCTTAATTTGTGTCCCGTTGTTGTACCAATCGTTGCTTCTATACTATCGGCCACACGCAAAAATGAATTTAAAAAAAAAAATGGACTGAACTGGTTCTTGCATTAAAGTCCTCAATTGTAGACTTAAGACTGGTGACTTTAGGACTACAAAGGGACCTCATACCAGAAATACCTCAGGTACCTCGTTAAGTATAAATCTGGCCCTGGTTACTACTAATGTAACTCAAAAAAAAAAAAGAAACCTTGCTCTCCCCAGCCCCTGGAACTCAGTTCTAAATCCGCCTGTGTTCAGGAGCTCTCTATTCTAAGTCGAAATTTTGTCCTGTTTCAGATTCAGTTTATCGTAGTCCAGACTTGCTTTCCCGTATGCGATTCGGAGATTAAAATATTCGTATAGCGATAATTTACAATAGACCAATGAAATATCTTGCCAACTGACAGCATTTAGTTGAATCTGTCACAACTAGTGAATAGCAGGGGTGTGCACAGAAATTTTGGGGCACGTCACAAATGACTTTTACGGGTCCCCCTCTACCTTGTTTACCCCTACGCTCCTACACATATTTCATCCTTCATTAAAAAAATCTAGAGCCTCCTTCAGGTTCGCAACTGGGCCAACAGGTGTCAATTCTCTCCTCCCCCCCCCCCCCGTGCATGTCCCTGCTCGTGCTCATGTATCAACACCCCAAAGCATGACCTACACATTTATAGCAGGGCCGGGGCCGCTTTGTCTAATGGTGCAGGCCCTATCAATTTTTGTTAATAGACGTACGTATATAAGTTTTCAACGCTCTTTTTTCGTTCAGGGCCCTTTTTCAGGCCGCGTCGGATCCCAATTTCTCTGCCCCACCCCGTTTCCTCAATGTGGGAGCTATGGCCCAGAGCTTGAAAAACTAGAGAGAAGGTTGATAAGAGAGAGGAAAGCATTCGCACGTGTGAACTTCAGCTATTTACTTTGGTCTAGGGTGGAAAAAAAATAAACTTATTTCCAAACCCTTTTTTCACATAGAGTAAACGAATTATACATGTTTTTTTTTTTTTTAAATTTCTTTTATGACACTTTAAAAAATGTTAGGTGTGAATTTAAATGTATTATGTTCAATAAAAAAAATGCTTGAAGTGATCCACTTGGGGATCCCCAACTAGCCGACCTGGCCAGTCCGCCCCTGGAGCTACATAATACTTCATGGTTTTCTTTGATGCAAATTTCGCAAACATTGAGTCAACAGCTGAAGCAGTATTCGTACTAGGCCTTCATAGTTATCTTGTATTTTATGGATAGAAGTTTTTCGTTGGCGTTGCTTCTCGTTTCAAAATCGTCACTATTACGGGGAGACCCAACGCCATCGTGAGAGGACCCACTTACCCCTGATAGCGAAACTTTATGGGGTGAATGACCCCTCCTCTGAAACACTTATGGGTCATTCTATGTCAAGTGATCCAAAATCTGAGACGTTCACTGTTTGAAAATTTTAATCCAATTGCATCACATTATTTTTGAAAGTTGAAAGCTATTTAACGTGGGCTACCTTATATTTGCTAATTTTTTATTTTAACATTAAAAAATATATATTATCTATTATTATTTATTTTTTAATTTATTCAAAGCATTTATTATTGTAAGTTTGTTTTTTCTTTGTGTTAATATTTATGCGAATAATTTTTCATATGTTGAATTTTTCATTTGCAGTACTATGTGTTTTCCCATTTAATAACTCAAACAGTATTATTTAAATAAATCGATATTTTTGTGTTATTATGGTTTATGCATGCCTTGAGTATTTATCAGGCTTGAATACCCTCAAAAAATTAACTTCCTGGTGCGGATTCTATCCTGAAAGCTCAAGTGCCTTCACCTAGTTGGAAAACAGAGGTCAAAACTCTCTAGTAGGAAAAGCTATTTCGCCTGTAATAGCACCACATGACAGAATAGATCCTTCCGTCTGGGACATGCAGTAGGTCTAGACATAATGAGGAACCAATATGCATCATCATTAGAAACAAACTAATGTAATTAGTACAACAATATTACAGTAAAATTTTTTGCATATTTTTCTGCTTTTTAGAAGCTTTTTGTTATCAAAACTCCATATCAAATGTAGCAATCCGTGTACAACATAAATTTAGTGTCTCTTTTTTTAGTCATAACTTATCAAATAATATAAAAACAGCCGATTAATAACTTATTATTTTCCTCTTAGGAACATGTTACGCTCTGCAACTTCTTCCATTCCTATTACCTGAAGGGACAGTATGATTAAATTATTTGGACTGGACAGTAGAAAAAATAATTCGGCCAACTTGTAACCTTTCATTGGACCATTTCATCCACGTTCCTCTGTACGTATGTTTCCATATATTAATTTCATTCAATTATTTCAATTCAATTTATTCAATTTCAGGAGTCAATTTCTAAAAAAACATTGTGCTGCTTTTTGTCTCTTCAGAAAGTTTGATTTCTTAAGAAATTACTCCGCTGAATTTAAATTCATAAAAATGTTCTTTTACAAAATTTGAATGAGGACTTACTGAAAACCTTTTATAACCTGACGACACTGATTAGGGAGCCGAAAAAGGTAGGCAACCTTAGTTTAGTGTTTTACTTCCATCTTTTACTCTTCATTTATGATAACAATTTTTGGAAACTCGATGAGGGTAAATTACTTATTTTTAGGCACCTTTCAACCCCTGGCAACCCAGATTAGTTCACTTGAAAGAGGTAGAAATTCTTACTTTCACGTTGTATTTACAACTTTTACTCTTCATCTATGGTAACAATTTTAGGAAAGTCGATGAGGGTAGGTCAAGTCTAGTGGGATCTCATGCTATTAGTGACGGATTTATCATGTCGCAAATACGAGGAGCACCCCGTGACATAAGATCCCTGAAGGGGTTTCAAAAAGTTAAAACTATTTTTCGTAGTTCTATTCATCTCTAAGGGGTCCCCAAAAATGCCTTGCAATGCGCCTCCAAACCTGTAAACCCGCTACTGTTGGTCATGAAATGTTAAGGTTGTGAAAAGATCTTGAAAATGGAATCTTAATAATGCAAACAAAATATTTCTCTTACCATTAAATTAATCAATGAGAAGGCATCATTTATCTCATCTGAATCCCTCTAAAACATCAAATCAAGTATTATTCTTAACTTTGAATAAAAGTTTTACCGCTGAGAAATATTTACCAATAATTTTGAATAAAAGTTTTACTGTCGAGAAATATGTTACAAATAACTTTGAATAAAAGTTTTATTGTCGAGAAATACGTTACCAATACAATCAAAATTAATACCGAAACTTTTCTGTTTAAGGGCTAGATAGGCGACATTACCGATGCCAGGGTGTCTTATCTGTGCTTTGTTTATGATTTTCTGAACGTTGACAAATGCAATTTCTTTTTCGACATTACTTGCACTGTGGCCTGAAATATTACTATGTAATAGCTAATGTTAATAATTTAAAATAAACGTCCCTTTTTAACTTATCTTCCGGCTGAAATGTATTTTTAAAAATTAATAAGTTTTCATGTAAAATTATTTCTAAAATTTTGGCCCCCTTATGGTGTGTGGCTAGGACCAACAGGTGTACCTTCTCTCCCCCGCCCCTGAACTCACGTGAAGAGCAGTCATGCAGATGCATCTCTCTTGGATTTGTTTTTGAGTGCTATCTAATATCAAATTTTTCACAATGTAAAAAATTATCAGGACAAAATGCATCAATGGATGTTTTATGGAAAAATCACATAGTATTAACACACAACAAATAATCCAATCTTAGAATAACAAATCCTATTAACAGTAAGGATTTTGAAAACTGAAGAAAAACATAGATAGGGGCAGTGAGGCAGAATGGAACCATGAGGTAGAAAACGGAATTATCCGTTGTACGATTTTGGGTACTTTTTAGCCCCTGGGAACCTAGAATAGTTCCACAAGCAATAGGTAGGCAACCATACTTAAACGTTTTGTTTACAACTTTTATTCTTCATTTAGGATAACAATTTTTGAAAACTCAATGAGGGTAAATTACTTATTTTTGGGTACTTTTTAGCCTCTGGCCACTCTGCTTAGGGACCGAAAAAAGGTAGGCAGCCTTACTTAAGCATTTTATTTACAGCTTTTATTCTTCATTTATGACCACAATTTCTGGAAACTCGATGAGGGAAAAATTATCTCCCTCATTGGGCACTTTTTAGCCCCTGACAACCCTTATTAGGGACCCAAAAAAGATAGGCAACCTTACTTAATCATTTTCTTTCCATCTTTTACTCTTCATTTATGTTAACGATTTTCGAAAACTCGATAAGGGTAAATTACTCATTTTTAGGCACCTTTCAACTCCTGCCAACCCTGAATAGTTCACTTGAAAGATTTAGAAATTTTTACTTTATCGTTTTATTTACAATTTTTATTCCTCATCTATGGTAACATTTCTTGGAAACTGGATGAGGGTAGGTCAAGCCTAGTGGCATCTCTCCCTATTAAAACCGATGTTGACATTTTGAGATTCCTTGATTCATCGTGTTTCTGGAAGATTTCCTCTTTTTTTTTTTTTGTAATTTATTTGATACTGTAGCATCTAAGGTAAGTTGATGGTTTTCACTACCACATTTTTCTTTGTGTAGGTTAAAAAATATATATTTCAGGCTGAATATGTTTAGGTCCATTTACTATTGCATAACTTTATCACAAAATGTATGTTGTTTACTTGAGTTTAGCACAGGATAAAATGGAGAACCCTCGTAAAATGAGGACTAACTGTTTACATGAGGAATTTACTTTCAAAACGAATTACATTCACTTTTTGAAAACACTTTTTTTTTCGTTTTCAGAATCTCTAATATAAGCCCTATCAATCCATAAATTTCTTTCTTCTCGAAGTGATTTATATCTACTGTTAAAAAATACGTAAACATTGGTTTTACTACCTAAATGGTGTATATCCATCCCCCGACTTCTCGCCAGGTCTTTTTCAGCGAAGTGAAAAATATCTCTTATTTGCTAATATCCACTCATTCACTTTCATGTTAAAAGGGCACATATCCAAATTTGAATTTACCACTTCTAACTAAAAAGTAGTTCACAAACAAAAATAGTGGAGTGAAGCACTACTGGCTGAGCATTTCCAATCAAGTGTGATACCCGTCCGTATTAAGAGATCGCAGTTCCTTGCCCCTTGTGCAGTCTGTTTTCAGTTAGGCAAGCGCAACCTCAAATTGTGGTTACTAAATTAATATTACTAGTAAATTGTGATTAATTAATGATTTAATTGTGGTTAATTGAAAAATTGTGATAAAAATTGTTTATCTATTAATACCTACAACATGTTATTTGTATCCCTATGGTGGTTTTATTGTTCATACTTTATTGGATCGAAGGTCCAAAGGTTTATTTTTTTTGAAATGTTCAATGAAAAGAATAAAGTAGAGTAAAAGAAAATATTTAAAAATGTTGAATATTTTGTTTCAATCTAATAAAGTTTATCTCTGAAGAAAATGCGTGTTTTTTTTTTTTTTTGCAAAAGAGATCATATCCACTTTTACACCAAAAAGGAATATATCCAAAATACAATTAGCAGTTTAGGTCTGGTAAAATTGAGGAAAAATTCTTAGACTCATGCCAATAGTCACTTGTTGTTCTACCAAAGCATTGTGAGAAACAAACAAATTCTAACATTTAGTGTTTGTGCGTAAAACATTTTTTTCGTTTTCCCAAAAAATTATAAAACTGGATATAATCCATTTTGAAAGTAAACTCCTCACATGATCCTCTTAGCTGATGATTATCATAGCCAAACCTAAAGAGACCAGAAATGGATGGAAATAAAGAATTTCAAAAGTGAATAGCCATGTGTAAAGTAGTAGTATGTAAAAAGTAAGTGAATTTAAAACTAGTGAAGGTGTGACAATGTCTTTACTGCTGACCTATATTCAGTCTACTAAGGATAGGACAAAATGTTCCAGCGTCACAAGTGGATCACAGTCAGTTTATAGTGACATGGATGGAGTAAATCTTATTTGTGAACACTGTAAATGATTGAAGTATTTGTTCATCTATCAATTCATTAAATGTCATGATATAAAATATGCATTTTTTCAACTAAAATAATTTTAACCTAACTGCTTTCTTTTCTTTTCCTCCTAAACCTTTAACCTTTTAAAGGAATATTTGGTCAATGTGTGGGGGAAAAAACTACTTTTAACTGGTGCACTTTTAACCATATTTTATTTAAATAGGTTTTACGAAAAAAAAAAAAAAAAGCCAACAGTTAAAGGTGAGAAAAAAGTGAAGTTGAACAATCAAGAATTACATTTATCTATCTAGTCATTGTAGTTCATTCTGCACCAGAACAGAAAATTTTAACTTTCATTCTTCTTTTTCTCTTTTCATGTTTTCTTTTTCTCATGCATGTCAGTATTACTACTTATAAAACAAGGGTTCGATGCATGTGTATCTTTATCTTTAGAACATTATTTAATTTATAATTTTTCATGACTCATTAAGTACTCCATTTTGCCTTGGCCTCCCCTAACAGATACAATAAGAAAATGGAAAGAAACATTATCAAGTTTGAATCACTAGGACATTACATATTACCGAAAGCTTAATCACTTAAGACCATAAAGCTCTTTTTTAAGGAAAAACAAAAGAGCTCTGAGCAACAGCACAGAAATATCTTTCTCAAAATAATTGAAAAAACATTGTGAGAAAACTTTAGCTTTACAATATACTTTACTATAAAAACTAGAATATTTCAACACTTTTAACCATTATTTCGGGCACACACAACATTTTTACTTAACTCTATTACTTTCATAACTCTTACATTTGACATTCTTCCTAAAAGGCTCCAATTCATTTTTTTCTAAATACTTTGAATTCTTACTTTATTTTAGATTACTCATTTTATTAGTTTTATTAGAAAAATATAAAAACAAATAAAATAAATTGAATAAACTGATTGAAAAAAAAAATCATAAATGTGATTGAATATACAGGACATTTCATTTTAGACTGAAAACTAATATTTATATTAACATTCTTATCATTCACTTTCATCAACCTACAAATTCAGCAAACTAAAAAATAATATGGATTACTCAATGTTGATTTAAATCACATATAGGCAATTCTCAGCCCCTGAGGTTTTATTAATGATTCAATAAATAGAAACAAATTTTTATTTTGAAACTTGAAATGAAGTTTCATTTGTGATTTTTAATTATGCACGAGGTGTGGCTATTAAATAACAAGACTATTGCTGTAAAATGTTTCATTTCAAATGTATACATATTTATTTTTTATCACCTTCAATATACACCCCTCCACTACCATTACAACGCTCCATGTGAATTTTCCATTGTTTGAAACAGGGCTGGAAGTCTTGTTCTGTGAGCTCCTGTATGACGCATGCCGCTTTTTCTTTCTGAGCTTCAACGGACTAAAATCTAGTTCCTTTTAATGCAGATTTGATCTTGGGGATAAGTCACACGGTGCGAGGTCAGACAAACAAGGCGGATCGGGTAAAACTGAGATTTTGTATTTGACTAGAAAGTCTTGACAGACAACGCGGAATGTGCCTGCTCACTGTCTTGATGAAGAACCCATGACTTGTTCGTCCACAGTTCGGGTCATTTTTTCATTACTCTTTCACGGAGTTGAGCAAGCACCTCACGGTAGTAATGTGGAACAATTCGATATTAGGATTCAATATTTTTTGTCCATTTTGGACAAGGATGGGTGGCCCAGGAGGTCATCATCTGCAACGCCTTCTCTGCCATCTTGGAAAATGCTTGAACCACTCAAAAGCTCGCGCATGTGATCAACACTCATGGCAATAAACTTCTTTTAATAAGTGATAAGTTTCAGTAGTGGTTTTACCAAGTTTTATGATAATTCATTGCTTTACTATTATAGTTATGTTTTCCGGCAAAACGAAACAAACACCTCTCACATAAACGATGGTTACGACTAGACTAATTTATCTACAAACACGGGAGAGGCTGCAATTGGAAGAGAAGGTTTTATGCTGCAAGCTGTCGGTAGTTTGGATTTGCCGCATGCACGGTTTTTCTGTAGCAGCATCCATCTCATCATTTAATATCCACACCTCGTATACCAGTAGTGCATACAACTGATAATGTTAATCAGGTGTTACAAGACATATAAAAATAATAAATACAACATGGATTTGGGGGGGGGGGAGTCTATTCAATAATATTCTGTACGCACAGTTCATTGCATGATTAAATGCGGAGCATTATAAAAAAATACTTATTTTTCTCATCCATTTCTAAACTTAGTTGAAGTTAACATTCATCTCAAAATCCAGGCATCTACCACAAGAACAAAAGTAAGAATTTTGGTCTAAATGGTTTTTTCACCCCAAATAAAAAAATAGTCTGCAGATGTTCTCAAGAATCTGCGACGTATGTCGCTGCGTTCTTGGGTTTGTAATTGTTAAATTGCTGATTTGCAATGATAGCAGCAGTATGGGAACTCCTGTTCTAACTTGATGTTTTTGTTACTGCTGATTATTATTCATTACTTTTTATTTTGAAATTACATTTTACATGTTTAAATACAGCACGAATGTCTTGTATTCGATTTATTTCTACTCGTGTAACAATTGCTAACATGAAGGAGGCCAGAGTTGTCTTATTTCGTACGTAGTCTCGCCCACTTTCCACTCTAGAGTCCCCCATACCGAGCAGTTTGTGGTTTAACCAGTTGGATGGGACCCTGAATACAGCCCTGATTTTTTGATCCAGATCAGGAGCTAAGCAATCCCTGGTCCAGCACCCCCATAGGCATTGTTTCAATTCACCGCTAGTATTTTCTCCTGTGAGAAGGGGGGTTTTGGCCGTCATAAAGATCACCATATCAAGAATTAATAAACAATGGACCTTGCATCTCCTGAAATATTCTGCACATTAATACTACAATATATAAGCATACTTAATTTCATTTTTAACCTAAATTATTTCTGTGACTTGAATAATATAAATACAAGGGTCATATATTCAATAATTAAAGAGACAAACTGCCTTTTTTGCAATCAATAACCTATGAGGCTAATTTAGAGTGATGAAAATGTAAATCAAGTGAAAGACATTTGTTTCAAACACTGATTTATGATAATTAAAAATAATATAACAAAGTGACAAATAATTAGTGAAGTCCGTATGCATAAAATCATTATCCTAAGAAAATATATCTTGTATTTTCCTCTTTTTCTCGTCTTGTTTTTGTGAAACAATAAAGTCTGGTGAAAATAAAAAAGAGAATAGAGAAAAAAGCATAAATTTCACATGTGTATAAAATTACAGTCAATTCTAGATAACTCGAAGTCTTATTACTCAAATATTCCTTATCTCGAAGTCTTTTCCAATGCTAAGTTTTCTCTATATCTTGTAGGTAACAACTTTCAAGTCGAAACTCTTATAAAAGTTTTGTTTTCATTTCATGCACGAAATTTCGGTAAAAAGCATACAAAAAAAAAAATTTCCCCTTTTTACATAGACACTTTGATTTATCAGTCTGCATGAGAGAGGAATCCATTCCCACAATACTATAATGCAACCTAACATTCATTATGCCAAACAATCTAGTTCTTTTATAATCTTGCCATATATTCTCATTGCATCTTACTATTGCTTCATTTGGGTTTGTGCAGAAAAGGCCTAAGTACGAACTAATGCACTTTCTGCGCTAAAGGGAACCTTCTATAATAGTTGATTTCTCTACATTCGAATATGGTAAAATCACAGCAAACTTAATTTTGCAAAAAATGGGACTTATACCCTTTCTGTAATAATAGCTTCAACTGTCTTTACAACAAATTACAATTCTAAAGAATTGAATTTATGCATTATATTACTAATAATAGTTATAAAGTTCGGCGCTATGTCAGAAAGTTCAGTACCTACAACCAGAGCAGTATCCAATTTAGAACTAAATTTGTTTTTTGTTTACATACGCTGAAAAAATTGTTTTGCAATTATAAGTTATGAGTGGAAGTAGTTTTAAGATATAGCTTTTTTAGCCAATAACGAGTATTCCTTTTCAACACCAATCCAAAGTTTGTTGAATCAAACAAGTGTTTCAGATGAAATTTGAAGTTTGATTAACGACCCATGCTTTGGCATGGACAGTGTAACGTTTGTATTACTGAATTGGTTTCCTACCGGCAGTTTAAAGTTGTTATGAGTGTGCGGAAAATATTCTGCCAGGATTTTATGAAGATTCTCTAAAGATTTGTGATATTTTTAAAAAAGGCATAACTAAACAGTTGCACTGCATTTTCTTCATAGAGATGTTTTTTTACAGTAACTCTCTTTAAGAGTGAAAAACATTATATGCTGTTTTCTTTTGGGCAGAGAATACAGAAATTCAGATTTCTTTTTAAGACTTGTTATTTTGTCCTTGAATGGAAAAAGTAACTTCGTATAGTTTACCAAAAATCTCGTCAAGTTAGTCTGATTTTATCAACCGTCATTCCTCATGTAAAATATAGCAAACTGCAAAAGATATTGATGACTTTTGTTCCAGTTGAAAAACTTCATCTGAAAGTTTATACAATCTTCCCATCAGTCTTACCTCTTTTCTCCTAAGAACTCTGGAGAAACTGATTGATAGGCACATTAGGGATTGTGTTTTGAAAACCAACCCTCTTTCTAAGTGCCAGCATGCTTATCAGCCTGGAAGGTCCACTGAGAATGCACTTTATGAGCTGACAACAGCTCTGGATAATGCAGTAAATGGACAAGAAGTAGCTCTCGCGGCTTTCATTGACATTGAGGGAGCTTTTTATAAGGTCCCTACTGAGACTATTAAAGATTCTCTCGCACACAAGGGAATTGATCCCATGATATGTACCTGGGTTAATAGTCTGCTAACAACTCATATGGCAAAAGCTTGCATGCTGGGCAGAACTATGATGGTGGGTAACTGCCGTGGCTGCCCACAAGGGGGTGTTCTCTCCCCTTTGCTTTGGTGCCTGATGAACTTCTGGAAAGAATTCCTCGTAGAGGTCTGCACTGCATTGGCTATGCGGACGACATAACCCTTGTTATTAGGGGTAGCTTCCATGATACTGTTACAAATCTCATGGGGGTCTGCCCTTAAGGAAATTGAAAAGTGGTGTTTGGAGGCAGGTCTTACGGTCAATCTGAATAAGACTTATTTGGTTCCCTTCACTCGTAAACGTCTCAAAGACTTGAAGATAATTAAGTTCTTTGGTTCACCTCTTGCCTACTCTAGTGAGGTCAAGTACCTGGGTGTGATCTTTGATAACACTTTGACATTGAATTCTCACCTTAAGCAAATTACCAATAAGGCCAAGAGAATCTTTTGGTCTTGTAGACATGCAATTGATAATAATAATTGGGGTTTTACTCCAAAAATCGCTCATTGGGTTTATACTAGAGTAATTGTACCTACGGTTACGTATGGGGCAATTGCCTGGTGGGGTAAAACCTGTACCGTAACTGCTGAGGGTTGCCTCGCCAAAGTACAAAGGATGGCTACTATTACTATCACTATCACTAGTGCCATGAGGACTACTCCTTCCCATAGCCTTCAGCTCCTTCTTGGTCTTCCGTTGCATAAGTGGAAATGGAGACTGTTCTGTGTGCATACCGCCTCAAGCTCATGGGTCTCTGGAAGTCCCCTCGTTACCTGTCTCTGTACGATAAACTGTGTGCAAAGACTAGTAAGCATCCTTACTTTATGATGCCTTCTGACTGGATGTTAAAACAATTCAGCTTTAATGCCAATTATAACATTGTGTTTCCGTCCAGAGAGCAATGGAAGGATGTACAGGATATCATTGGAAATGCACACGAAATCTGGTTTACAGATGGTTCCAAGACTGCGTCTGGAACTGGTTCTGGTGCATATTGCAGCAGCAATAACACTAATCTGTGCTTCTCTTTAGGGAAGCTTGCTACTGTCTACAAGGCAGAAACTTTAGCCATATTGGCTTGTGTAAACAACTGCATAGAACGAGGCCAAAGTGGGAAGGTTATCAGAATATTCTCTGATAACCAAGCTGTGTTGAAAGCTCTCAATCGTAACTGTTTTACTACCAAAACAGTTTGGGAGTGCCATAATGCACTGGTAAGACTAGCTGGCAGTAATAGGGCCTTCCTTTACTGGGTTCCTGGTCACCATGACATTGTAGGTAACGAATTGGCAGATCAGTTAGCTAAGCAGGGCTCCAATGTACCGTTTATGGGATCCGAGCCTGTCGTCTGCCTGCCCTGCAATGCAGTAAGGACTACTGCAAAGAACCTTCTTATGGATGAATCATATGGCCTGTGGCTTCAGTCCGAGTCTCAAAGACAGACCAAGACTCTGAACCAGCAGCCTCCCTGGCTCAGGTCAAAGGAACTGCTTAACTTGAGCAGGAATGAGATCAAGAAGTCTGTTGGGTTACTAACTGGACATTGCTCTCTTAATAGGCACCTTAGTCTGATGGGTGTTACCGACAACCCTTCGTGTAGAGGATGTCATATGGCTGATGAAAGCTCAATTCATGTGCTATGTGAATGTGACTTCTACTTTGCACAAAGATTTGAGCACTTGGGATACCACTATGTAGATCCCTGGAAACTGCCTAGAATTTCGGTTAGGCAACTGCTGAGATTTATTTCTGTTACTGGGCTCCTTTAGTAGTCTAAGTGGGGATAGTACAATAGACCTGTGGTCTCGGCGCTCACGCTGGTTTCAAGTGCCCCCCCTTTCACTTAATACTTCATACTTATACAATCTTGCAAAAAGTTTGTTTCGAATAGCCAGCATATTTTGTATGAAAAATTAGTGATTTGTACTGACTACCCATGTCCTTATAAGTCTTGCTCACTAGCCTTGATGGAAAGGAGCAAGGTTTAGGAAAAGTCACTTATTCTGAAGCTTCAAGAAGAACTTTAAATTCTTAATATTGCTCCTTTCATACATATTTTTTTGAAACTATTTTGGAAAATAATATTATGCAACGGCTAATTCATGATGGAACACTTCTCATCCTTTGGCGAACCCACTTTGGGAATCGCTGATCAAATCCATAGAAATTAAAAATACACAAACATGTCCACATATTGTAAAATGGTATCAACTCATAACATTATCATCAACATATAACATTAAATACACAATCAATTGCAGTATTATTTGAAATTTAAACTTCCATATGTGTATGTGGAATGTCAGTTAATGCACACAAACATGAAATACAAAACACTAATTGACGCAGAATAGCCTATTAAGACTCTTGTGCCAAAAAACCCAATAGAACCAACAAACCACAATGAAATGCTTACATTGTGTCAACAAATTACCTGCATTCAGTGTTAAAAAGCAAAATAAACAACACAGTATTTTCTGCTTTTTAAAATCAATATTTTCAATTGCAAATTTTGATTTTAAAAACAAATTGAACATAATTCTTACATAGCTCACCAGTGACAAAAGTAGTACATCTAAAATAAATAAACAGCACTGTGGAAAACCAAGGTTTTACACAATACTAGTCAAAACTGATTTAATCTCAAATAATAAAATGTGTACAAAACATTCATGGTGTTACCCTTACTGGTTGGCTCATGTGGTTGAAATTGATAGTTTAGTTGCAGTTGGAAAACTTTTCTTCTGAACTATGAAATTTTAACCATGCATCATGATTAATTATGTTGGTTTATAGGCCACTACGCAGTAGTCATGCCAACTATCTTTGTGCGAGTTTTGTGACAGAAAAAAAAACCAGCATTAAATTTAGATTTTAAATCAGTAGTTATTACTTTTTCTAAAGGTTTTTAGATGTGCACTTACTGTCCCAGGTGTGCAATATTTGTTTCAACAGATGTTAAATATAAGATTTTACATTACTATAAAAGAAGCAACCAGGAAAACTTTTTCCAACAAAGTTTAGTATTTTCCTGTTACTCTTTTAAACAAAATACATCTGGGTGATTTTTTATGTACTTTACAAAATATTCATTCAAATTAAAAGTAATAAAAAAATTCACAATTTTAAGAATTATAGCTATGGCACATAAACAAGCACACACACCTATTTTCCTTTTCTCATGTGGATTTTTGATGGTCAACAGTGGGTATGCGTGTATATATATATACACGCATACCCACTGTTGACCACCAAATTTTTTTATATAATGTATTTTTTTTTAAATATATATCTTTTGAATGATTATAACACAGTACAACATTTAAATATTTCTTATGCACAATACACTGCATACATAGTTTTTAAAAACTATACATATCAAAATGAAATTAGGTGTATAATATAAACATATTTCAAGAATAAAAGACAGAGGTTATTTTCAAACCGAAATGAAAACCCAGTTTAAGCAAATGTATGGGCTACAGAGGAAATATTTGTACTATAATGATACATAACATTTATAAGTACTTTTTAAAATACAAAAGATGTCAAGAACAACAGGCAAATAGAATATTAAAAAAAGGAAAACAAATACTAAAATCTTTTACACGATCTTCCTAAAAATCATTTATACAGTGTAGGAAGTCATTCATTGAATGATTTGTACCATGTGACTAGTAGTTTTTTTCTTTGCTTAACATACAAAATTGACAACATTATATATTGAAATTAGAAAGAATTGAAGTTTTCATGCTTCTTTCTCCTGGTTTGAAGATACAGTACCCTTTAAATTGCATTCATATTTCACAGAAATTAAGAAGAAAATGATATTCAATGAGAAACTATAGGCAGGGTTGGCCTAAATGATTGTGTTTCAAAATAATGTTTCTTTACAAATACATACGATGTACAAACACAGTTGGTGTGTTAAAAGATACTCTCTAGTTTTTGGATACACATAATTGTTCAGTGTGTCGCTTGGTTTTGGTAGTCATGAATTATTATTATCTGTAGTTTTTTGTGGGGCATTAACGCGTCCATGATCCCCTGCGTCATTTCAATGACGAGATCTTTCTTACTAACAAATCAGATAGATCATTTGCTATTGTCAAAGAATGGCTTAAAAAATCAACTTTCAATAATTTTTGGTTTGAAATTTTTGTTTATGTGTCATTGATGGTTTGTCGTTGACACATCGTTCTTTTTTGTCACGGCTAAAAGCCCTTCCAGTGAGCTCTGAGTTGTGTGAGTTTAATAACTTTATTTCTGGAAAGAGCTATAGAACCTATCACAAAAAATATCTCCAGTGGCCCAAGCTCACTTATTAGCACACTAAAATGCAGTTTAATGCATATTATCTGCAATTTCAAGAGTTTGGATCTTGAAAGAAGGGAAAATTTTCTGTTTGCAATGCCGCATCCACGTAAAATCAAAACTCATCCGCGCAAAACAAAATAAAGGTGTCAAATCTTAACTGTGCATTATCAAATCCCTGCAAAATGAGGATATACTATACTTCTGGTTTTTTTTTTTTCATTATTTGTTACATCATAATAAGACATAGAAATATTTTTAATGCCCCAACAACAGACCTGCTAACCTTATGAAAAGAAAAAAAAGGGAGATCCAGTCAAAGCTTTAAGGGAGATTTTAAACAATGCTATAATGAATAAAGAACACTTGTTATATCAAGTATTTCTATTTTAAAGTAAATTGATGTTACATAATGTGTTAATTTAGTACCAGTAGTATTCAGTAAATAAACACTCTGCTCTAGTTACTTCTTCCTTGTTGCAGAAAAAACTGTTTATCTCAGCATGCTCTTTGGATGCTTTGGCTCTTGCTTCCATTGTTTATGAGCTTTTTCATTCGAATATGCTGCAAGATGTTATTTCTTCATCCATGACTGATACTAATGTCTGCAGCACACTCTTCACAAAATGCTTAATGCAGACCTTTATTTGATTTTTTCATGAAAAAGAACTCACTCGTATAACCGCTCTTATAAGTTTGTAGATATTTGTTTTTTTCAGATATAGCTAAAGATGAATGTTAAACTACAACACACGCTGTAGATCAAGGATCAAAATGAAAACATGCGGCGCAGTTACCATGCGTCTGAAAACTGAATGATAATGCAAAAACGGCAAAGGCGCATGCGTGTGATAGAAGTAGAGGTCTTAAGTGCAAACGTAGAGTTAAACCAAAGCACCATCTCCGGAAGCGTTTTGGTCGACAATTCAAACACACCCATTGGATGTTTGCCGCTCACTGAGCAGTGCAGGTTTGCTCTGCTAGCCTATTACTAGTCTGCTAGTTATCTATTAGGGCTGTGAGTAACTATTTTAACAAAGAAAATGTTTAATTTTTAAAAAAGAAGAAAAAAACCCCAAAAAGAATTTAAAAAATGGTAGAAATGGATACTTAAACGTACAACCGGGAGAATGGAGTAAAAAATGGGAGAGCTGGCAGGTCTGCTACAAGCATATTTCAAAAATTGAAAATCGGAAATGCACCTCAAAAATCAAGTTATATTAATTTTCATGCTTTGTATTTTAAATGAAAATTTAGCATCAAGGAAAATGGGGAGAAGGAAGAAAATGGAATTTTTAAAATATTACATTTGAATAATTTTTGAAGATTCAAAATATCAAACATTATAAAAATGTTAAAAATCAAAATAGTACACATCTCTTCTTTCCCTGCTATCTTCCATTTATCCCTAGAAAGTAAGTTTTAATATATACATAATGGGAGTTGATCCCTATACTATGTCCTCTGTTTTTGTACATTTCACTCCTATAAAAATTGTCAAGGAATATTTTCAAATTTTGAAAAAAATCCTATTTGTATCTTTGATGAACAGTTCTATAATGAACAAAAACATTCTTTAAGAGAAATACAATTTAAGATTTCAGACAATTTGAAAATTTTTGAGAAACAATGTCAACACATTAAATATAATTGTTCACATAACAGGTGTACTAAATAATTGTTTCCAGAAATCAACATACAACTTAGTAGAGAGAGCTTTGGACAAGAGCAGAAAAGATGATGATGAGAGTCACAGACATTTAATTTTTCGATACAACACCATCCCACATATCTTGCTTTTGCTTTGCTTTCAACTTTTTTTTTTCTAAAAATAAAAACATTTCTATGAATAACTACTTAACAAAGGGTAGCTGCAGGAGACAAATCATGCATTAAATATTACAGAAAAAGTACAGAAAACAGCAAAATGTAATGAATTTCAGCAAATGTAATGCACATTTTAATTGAAACATTGAGAAGAAACTAAAATTTCTGTAATTGTTATAAAATTCATACAAATGTAAATAATTATTAAAAAAAGGAAGAAATTAATAGAGAAATTTTACTTAGCTTTCCAAAATGTATTTATTTGCTGAATGTATTTACTACTACACATTTATCTCTTGCTTTTAAAACCAATCGTATTTCTCTCTGCAGCTTTTCAAAAATTCTCAACATTTAATATTTTGGGCCAAAATTATAAAGTACGCAGAAATTCTAAATAGAAAGGAAGTAGAAATAATGTGTACTTATCTTTATAAATATTCCTCTACTTCAAAAATTTTACGTTCATATATTTCAAGAGAATGCGACAAATATAGCTAACAATCTTTCAGAATTTAATCTGATTCTGTTAAATTTTTTTCTCTCGGTGCCCATTTTTGCTACAACACAATAACATAACAATTTACAAGTGAAAATGGTTTTGTCCCTTCCGTCCGATTTTTATTTATTTATTTATTTATTTATTTTAAAGCAAACCATTGATTTGGGATTTCCAATTTGTCTTATCTATATTCTTGTGAATTTCACTTTTGCACCATATAGCATAACATTTGAAACTACAATTGAATGAAAACGTGCTAACTTGGAATACAGGTTCTGGAATATGTTGTAATGAACAGAAGATGGCTTGCAGCAGTAGTTGAAGAAAAGGAATGTAGATTATTTTATCAGTGAAGTTGTTGTAAAAAAAAAAAAAAAGGATATTTTAATTCAATTTTTTTTAAAGAAAAAAATTAGTCTTTTCAAATAAACTTTATTTGTTTAAGAAATTTTTTTCAACTTTCTCAAGAAAAATGACTTTTCCATTCAAAAAATTTTCCCCACTTTTTCTAGATTATCCAGGTTTCAATTTGTGAGTAGAAACCTGTTTTGTAATGCAATTTTTAATGAATATTGCAGAATAAAATATTAAAACATACCTCTTGCTTCACTGAGCAGTTTTTGTTCAACATCCCTCTGTTCTTTGGATACATGATTTTTTATTCCTAAGGCTCCAGAAACAAGGCGTCTTGCTAAAGTTGCTGTTGTCATAGGCCGAGGCTTGCTTGATTCATGCAGTTCTAATATTAAAAATAAAATAATAATAATACCTATTTTTTAAATTAGAGAGAATACTTGCTTTTAAAGTTTTATAAATTTAATTTCAGGTGGAAAAGTACTTACACTACTCAAATTTATACATAATATTGATACACTAACAAATAGAGTAAAAATTTATATACTAGGGTAACAGCATAAGTAACAGACATGCTTAAGACATCCTTCTCAGGTTAACTCAATTGTCTGAGCCTTTTAATGTATCTAGACATTTAAAACTATTTTTCTCTCATGCAACTTCATCTAATCTAGCGTTTGGCTGCTTCTGTATAATCTGAATTAGTTATTTCTATTTTTATTTGCTCAATTTCGAAAAAAGGTCTGACCCCCAGTAACAGACACTGACAATTCTGATGATACCCAGTAACAGATAGGATGAGTAATGGATAGAATTCCCCTTTTCTCTACAAAATTTGCAAAAGTTCTTTATTTTTAGATCTAAAACGTTATTAAATTCATATGAACATGAAACATCGGTAGACCTCATGGTAGCTGTTCATAACCTTCCACCACTGCCTTGTAAATACCAACTGGCTCACAAAATTCACTCTGATAACACTAGGCGTTTGCACCATATTTATGGATCGCAGCAACATCAGTTTTACCCACCTAAAATTCTTATTATTCAAATTCAAACTTACGACTGTCTGTTACTGGTGTTGTTACCTTAGTTGACGGTACTCTTAAAAAAAAAAAAAACAGGGATAATGAGACCTGCTAGAGATTGTGTATGTGACTGTACATTTAAAGATTTTTTTCACCATTAGCTGCACTGAAATAATGCATAGGGAACATGAACAATATTTTTCTTCATTTCTTAAAAAATATTGTCAATTTCTTAGAACTAAAATGTCCACAGGTTTATTTATTTTTTTGTCTTATGAAATTTTTTAAAATTGTTTAATAAAATATTTTTTTACTTTATGGTATGCTTAAGAAAATGTCTTCAATTGCTCACATGTGCCTCTATAAAAGAGCACATGTGAACATACTTGGGGCCCATATGAACAAGTTCAAAGAAAAACGAGAGACAGTGAAAGAAAAATTGTAGGACAAACATTTTTAAGTGTTAATTTTCTCATTAGAATACACTCCATGAGATACTGGATAATACAACCCTAATTATCAAGGATGCTGGTAAGAAAAGGTAGCAGGGATGGGGAGGGCATTCCCTTGGACAGAGTAAAAATCTTGAAAACATTTAAATATGATTTCTAGAAGAGTCACTGCTCTACATATCTCCAGGCAGGGTAATGGCACCAGTAACAGACAAGGGTCCAGTAACCGACAGTCATAAGTTTGGATTTAAACAATAAGAATTTGTGGTAAAAACTGATGTTGCTACGACCTATGAATACAGTGCAACCATATAGTATTATGAGAGTGAATTTTATGAGCCAGTTGGTATTTACAAGGCACTGATGGGAGGTTATGAACAGCCACTACGAGGTCTGCCTGTGTTTCATGTTTATTTTAATAAGGTTTTAGATCTAAAAATACAGATCGCTTGCCCATTTGGAAGAAAAAACGGAAGTTATGAGCATTACTCACCCTATCTGTAACGGGGTATCATCAGAATTATAGGTGTCAGTTACTGGGGGTCGAACCTTTTTTCTAAATTAAGCAAATAAAAATTGAATTAACTAATTCAGAGGATCCAGAAGCAGGCAAAAATTAGATGAGATATAGTAGCATGAGAGAAAAATAGTTTGAAAAGTCTAAATGCATTAAAAGGCTCAGAAAATTGAGTTAACCTAAAAGCGATGTCTTAAGCATGTCTATTACTGGTGCCATTACCCAATGTATTCTTTCCCATAAAAGGACTAAAAATATTTATCATTTGACTATAGTGATTGTAAAAGTCTACTTTGACAAGCACCAATTTTTCATTAATTGGGCTTCATGCTGAAGCGTAAGGTCGGATTTAATTTTGTATTTGTGAGAAATGCTGCATAAGCATTATCTTAAACTTTTTTTTTTTGGGTGTGTGGATTCATCAAGCTAAGTATTTTTTAAAAAATGTAATAAGAAAAAATTAAATATATTTTTTATAGTATGAATCTAATTTATTAATTTACCATTATTGTAATGTAGCTTATTTGAATATGTTTATGCAGTATCTTATGGAAATGGTAAAAGACTGGTTTGGTACTTTAAAAAACCCAAGAAGGCCAGGTTCTCTCACACATCTTCTTTGACTATTTGCTAAAAAAATCTTAGATGAGGCCATGGATGGTCAAGTAGATAGGTCATTAGAGTCTGATTTGGAAGGTCCTGAGTTAGGATCCCCAAGCTGCTAAATAGTCATCAAGACAGGGTATGTGCTCATTAAATTTATGAGTCTGAAAGTCCTGTGGTCGGTTGCTAGCAGTTATCATGGTTACAGAGCTACTGGATACTTCCCTCCCCTTTCGAACTTTATCCAAATTTTGGAGGTGGTGCTGTGTGGAAAAGTAGCAATCCGACTCCTCCAAATTTGGGTGTCTCATTTTTTACAGAGCCGCTTCCTCAATTCCTTCTCACTAAGGGTTAGTATAACCCAGGTGGCACCATTAACAACAACAGCTCACAATTACCTAGCTTAAACTTTTTGACTGTGTCCAAAGCCACATGATCATACACATGTCATGACTCATGCATACATAAAAAGTACATTATGCAAAAAAAGTATTTTTTTTTAAAAATAATTTACCAACCACCTCTGCTAGTACTGTAAACCTGGGCTACTTTGGCCTCTAGGGTTCTTCTTTGGCCCAAATGAAGAAAAAGATATGTCCTCTGTCAATTTTCAGGGCACAATTTTTTCAACATATTTTGACAGATTCCACTAGAGCGCATTCCCAAGCACTCAATTATGTATACCAAGCAATTCCATTGCTCTGTTCAAGAAGCAACACATGGTTCTGAGTTTACTTGTGCCTTTATAACCTCTCGAACTTCTCCACGTAGAAATTCTACATCAGCAAAGAATTTTTTAAGTATGTATTTGGGGCATTCCAAGGTATTTTTAAAATTATGTAGTCCGTAACGTGACCTTTTTTTTGCCATAACTTTTTAATTTACCGTTTGATTTGCAAATAATTTTAATTTGAGCTGGTGTGTTGGTAGGAAAAGATCAAAATAAAATAATATGCTAATCAAACAGTAAACTAAAAAGTTATGGCAAAAAAGGTTACGTTACGGACTCTACATAACTGTCAAAAATACCTTGGAATGCCCCATTTATAAGCACTATTTAATACTCTATGCCGTAGTATAGTTGTACTTCTCATTTCTGTTTAAGTCTTTTTTTTTTAAGTTTGACAATGACAACATATCTCTTAACCTAAAAATTACGAGCTACTTTGGCCTAGCATAAAAACTTGAAAAAAATCTGCCGGAGAGATTTGGAAAACTAAAGAATAGCTAAAATTAAGATTCTAAACAGGAAAAACACAAGAAAAAAACTGGAATTCTCGGCAACAGATAAAGAGAGAGATTGCAGACACATTTTCATCAGGGCTCAGTTACATGGCCCTGATGATTTTTATTATGGAAGATGAAGAGGAATTGAAAGTTGCAGGAAGTTTTATTAGAGAATAGAATGAGCTCAGGTTTCCAAAAATAGCTGTTCATGCAAGAGAAGAAGGAGCGAATGTTGAGAGCAAAAAAAATGGAACGCACCAAAAAGTTTTGGAAATGACCGAAAATTTTAAGATCCTTTGTTTTACAAATGGTGTTATCTCGATAAACAACTCTTATTCAACCAGTAAAATTGACGAAAAGATGACTGTTCTCCGTGGGTAATTTCTGAGACAATAACAAGGGGTATGCACACACATTTCTAAAAAAGAATAATAATTTTCCTTAAAACAAATATATGTGGCTCAAACTTCTTGAGATGTGTGAAACAAAGTTCACACAGCTTGGAAATATGAATAGTTACAAAATTATTGAAAAAAGAACGAGCAAAGTTTCAAAATCTGGGCCAGAGTAGCCCGCGTTTATGGTACATTGCATTAATAATGCAGATTTGCTTCCTATAGCCTATGGCTAATGTGAGCACCTTCCTTTTAAAACATTCTCAGTAATACTTTAGTATTAAAAAATTGATCAAGAAAATTCAGGGCTCACGAAAAAGTAGGGATAAAGATCCTCCTTAAGAGGTTTGATAATCTGCCGAAAGGCCACAATAACAAACTAAATCTTGTTCTTCCCTCACATCTTTTTCATTTTCTTTAAAAGCTCCTAATTTTAAGATCTACATTTTATAGTTTTGTGTATGGGCAGACAAAGCCAAAGCGCAAAGGTGACTAAAAAAAAAAAAAAAAAAAAAAAACCTTTTACAAAATAAGAATCTTTTAGAAGCCATGTTACACTGAATTTCTCTATCAACTCCAAGAAATAATTTATCTCGCACCTAAAATTTACCTGGTTCTGAATTTAGTTGTTGATGGTTTCTGATCTAGAGACATAAGGGCAGGAGGGAGCAATCACAGACCAAAACTTTGAAGTTTTAATACCAATTAACTTTTATTTTAATTCATTCAAATATTTTTGAATAAAATTATAGTACTGTATAGAGACAAGAATTGACATAAATTATGGAGTAAATGCTCTTCAAGTACCCTTAAAAAATGTTTTCTTTGCTAAAAGGTACAATTATTTTTGGATATTCAAAATGTTAACTGAGCAACTGTATCATCAAAAAAAAAAAAAATCTTTTAAATTATTTTCCCATATAGTTAAAAAGAATTAAGGGCATGAATCTTAGGCTGAATAATTTTTTGAAAATATTTTTTACAAATGACAAAGTAAAGACACATTATTTACTTTGTAAACAATTTTAGAAAAAAGTAAGTTTGAAGTTAGGTCCAAAGTAGTTTGAAATATGTCCAAAAGTTACGACCTGAACAATGCTATTATTTCAGAACTAAGTATATGACGTATATGATTTAAAGGCATTTTTCGATCTTCAAAATCAATTTTTAATTGCTTTAAAGTGTTTTCATATGCTTTTATGCAGTATCAATGAAGCAAAATCATTTTTCTTAAACATACATGTGAGATGTCCAAATTGCATTACAATCTAGACGCTGATAATTCTGTCCATTTATTCATTATTATAAATGATCTACTGTCTTATAATCTGAATAAAAAAGGTTATTATAATGTTAACTTCTTTAATCTATCGGTATTTTGTGTAATTAATATACTATGCATTGAACATTTATATAAATAACAGTAGAAAAACGTAAGTGCAACCATAACAAACGCATTGAGTAAACAAAACAGCAGCAGCTCATAACTCTGGGAAATTTCATAACATGATTATCTGTTATTTTACTGACATTTTGAATAAAACATTTTTTAATTGCGACAAAAAATCAACGTCAAAAATGGCAATTCTTTAATTAATAGTTCTTCAACATTCTAATATTTAGGTATTTCTGTTCTTTGCACAAAAATCGCCAAACCACCTCTATTGGTGACAACTCATAGCGTTCGATCAGCAAAGGGTTACCAGCGGGAAATTTCACTTTTCGCCAACTGCATCAGTTTTTGCGGCTTTATCACCTATGTTGTCAAAATAGATGTTTTTTTTCCTCCCCCCCCCCCCCCCCCCCCCGCATTCTGCGGAACCATAACAAAATTTTATTTGAAGACCAGTATATAAAGCCATTCAAGTACTTCATAAAGCCTCTCTATTTTTTAATTGCAAAATTTAAAAAATAAATAAAATTTTCATTTGAAAAGTTGGGAAATTGTGAAAGTTACATTATGATGATGTTCAAAATCTGTTACCTACAGACTGATCATTAAATAAACAATTTTTATACATACCTGCTTTCTTTTTACATTTATATATGATAGTTTAGGTGTACATACTATGCAATAAAAAGAAAATTGATGTCAAATTTGAAAAATTAAAAAATTCTTCAGAATTGACTTTTTGTTCCCACCTTTTGAGAACTACCCATAATCTAAGTCACTATGTTTAGAATTAAAAGGAAATTTTATCAAAACACTAAAAAAGGATTACTTACTAGCACATTGTTTTGCTTTTGCCTTAGACTCTTTTGTTGCTTCAGATAAAGCTCTGATTTTTACAAATGGGTGATGCATAATGAGGGCTTGATTTGCTGTAAGTTAAGACATTAAAATTATAAATGATTGAAATACCAGGAATTATTAAAATGAAAATAGTGAACAGAACCAAATTTATTTTAAATATGTGTAGAACTAGTAAAAGTTTTAATGCAGAGTGTAAATGTAAACAATTAACGTCGTCACTAAACAGCCCAAAAGTGCAGCTTTAGGCCTTGAGCCTCGAAACATTTCCAATGACAACACTCACCCCATCCCTTTATATCTCATCTTTTAGCCCAATATTAAATTTTTTAAATTTTAATACCGACAAATTCCTAAAGGCCGTCAACTTCTGACTATTCCTGTAATGTGATTAAATATAGTCTAATATGTGTGTTAAGGAAATCATACAGTCTACATTTACGTGTTCTTCAGTTTAGTTGAAAAGCTTTCTGGACAGCGCTGCTGAACCTTCACCAATATCTTCACATATCCAAAGATAGTCTAAAATTGCACTTTTAAAGACTTCAATTTCGGCAAATTTCCATGAGAAGTCCTTACCCCTTAAGGTCGCCTGGGAAAGCATAAAACTGGCTTTAATTTTGAAAAAAAAAAAAAAAAGCTGAAGAGAGCTCAACCCCTCTTTTCTATAAGCATTGGATTTTGGAATGTTTCGGTGGGGCTCTGAATTCTTTTTTTTCCTTCTGAAAGAAAATTAAGAAGGGAAAAATAATTTTACTTTCTTCTTATTTAAAATCTTCTTAAAACACTTTTGACTCTTTAATGTATAAGCAATTTCCCATCAAAAGGGCGGCACATTGAGGAGCCGCCCCGGGCAGCAGAAAGTGTAGCTACGCCACTGCATGGGGGGCAAACAATTTAAATTTCATGCTTTTAAATTTAGTATGATATAATATTCCCACCTGAAATTTACTCTAAAAATTCCGAAAAAAATATCCAAAACAGCAATTTTTAGATGCCCCCCATTCTGAAACCCAACGGACAACGGGGTGGGACTTTTTACCTCCTCTTATGAAGAGGGTAATAAACAATTTGTAACAGGTTTAAACTTTTTTTCTTTTGGATATTTGGGTCACACCCCTATTTTTACTGTACTATTTCTGCAACAATACAATTACAGTATACTTCACTCTGTGATTCCCTACTTTTCTAATGTAACTTAAATAAAAAGATAGATGAACTTGATTACAATTTAAAGCACCTTTCAGTAATTTAAGATTTTTTAGAAACAAACTCATTTCTGTTGCAAACAGTTCTAATTGTTTTAATTATTTTAATTAAAGTATTAAGGAAAATTTAATTGGAAATATATCGAGAAAATTAGGGCTCACGCCACCTCCGATAACTGAAAACTCAGATTATCCGGAAAATTTCTTCAGATTAACAATTTTCATTACTCAAATGACATAAGCAGGAGCATTTTTCACTTCCTTGTACACAGAAAAGGAACGATTGTCTTAATATTGAGTGAAATTTTAAACAGTCAAATTTCAACATAAAGTTCTCTTTCAATTGATTCTAAACAAATTTTGATTTTAGTTTTTCTCGATTTCCATACGTTTTTATATGTGAAAGGCAACCAAAAAATGCAATTTACCTGTTCCCGAGTTGCATTTCAACAAGTTTTGTCATGATGTCTGTATCAATGTTCCTGTGTGGGTATGTATGTATCTTGGATTACACAAAAACGGTTAGTTATATGAATGTTTAAACTCATGTGGCGTCAGGTTGTGCACCTCTTTATTTTATTACGATCTGATACTTCAAAAGGGATGTCAATTCGTATTTTGTGGCACATCACTAAATTTTACGCATCAAATTACTGTCTACAACCCATCTCATAATCCATATTTTGTAGTCGATGGATATTTCGTACCACTTAGGGAGTGTTGTTGAAATCAGATTCGCAATGTATTTTTATTGTTTACTGTATGTTATTAATAAGTTTTGTGGTAGTAAAAATGTTACGTAAAATAAAATGAAGCTCCTCGGATTAAGTAGAACCTCGAACTTTCGTGACTCTACTGTATTTAAAATCCATAAAATCAAACGATTAACATGGAATTTAAAGGAAAGTCAAGTCGGAGAGCAAAATTTTCTGATGTAATTTTTGCTCTCCAATTTCTGATGCAATTTTTGCTCTCCAGTTTTGTTTTACATATCCAGTTTTATTTGTTGTTTGTAACTGTTCTCTTGCCTACCTAACGTCTGTTTTACTTTTTAAAGGTCAGCATTGTAGCTCGCATTCTTTTCATGGTCACTTTTGTACTTTTATAGATTTGCTATTTAATTCCAGAGCTCCTTTAGTTTCTGACGTACTTCTACAGGATAGTTATTTTGTTCATTCTTTAATACTATCGGAGAAGGTAGCATTTTAAGGACCTTCCCTAGTGTTAAGTAGAAAGCGACTCGTGAATTAAGGAGCTGGTCTTCCCCCTATCGACGTATCAGTCTCTTGTTCACGTATTTTATTTTGTCTCCTTCCAAACTGCTTTTTTTTTTTTTTGGAATTCTGCATTTTGCATTTCTTGTATAAAGCAAGTGAAGAATATTAAGACCAAACCAAAAGCCTATAGATGCGCATCGCAGCAAAACTAATAAGCCAGGTAATAAAATAAAATGTACAGG